>NC_134180.1:26350425-26395425 GCF_964188355.1 Buteo buteo
GAGGCGACGAAGTAAAAGTTAAATGAAAAATACTCTCGGAGAAGGGAAGCTGGAAAGCCGGGGTGGAAAAGCTGTTGGGGCTGAGTGAGAGGATGGAGGTGGCCCTGCAACTGCCACACGTCTTCGGGAGGTGCTGTGACAACCCTGCGGTCTTGGAGAAGGGCCAGCCCTGTCCGTAACTGGGAGGGGACGTTAAGCAAATGTTAATGCTGTTGTTTCACCAGGGTGGAGTCCAGGAGAAGTGTTCTAGTTTGAAGCTAGCAGCAAAGGAAATACAGACAGTACAAGCTCCAGTTCAGCCTGGCACCGTGACAGCGAGCGCCCTGCCAGCACGTCGTGGGGCTTCCAAGGGGGCAGCTGCAAGGACCATCAAGTCCCTGCTCTAGCATGGTCTTTGACCTGGACCATGTGCCTGCGAAGGCCACCTGGGCCTGAGAACCGCCAGACTCTGATTTCTGTCTTTAGGGATGGCAGTGATGCTGCTTTGCCTCAACTCGCGTTACCGGATCCACTTCAAGCGTCTAGTGGTTTTGTAACTCTGTGCCACCCTGCCTGCCATCCTTGACCAGTGATCCTTCCTTACGTGGTGCCTGTACATCTATTTTCATTTTCTGAGGCTGTATTGATCACCTAGAGCTTGTGTCTGTCCCCCGAGCAGGGCCTGGCTCCTGCAGGAGGCAGCGGTATCTGACTTTGGATGCACGTTCCCATTAGGCCTGCCAGCCCGGCGTCTGGCTCCTCCAAATAGTTGGCACTTGGATCATGGGAGACAGCCTGTCCGAGCTCACTGCAACAGCTGGTGCCAGCCAGCTCTTTGAGGACTGGTGCCAGCAGCAGGAGGAGCGCGCCAGGGCCTGCTCATCAAACAGACCAGCAGCCATCCCATGGCTGCCACCGAGGGACAAAGGGAAAAGCAGCGGAGCAAGTCCCTCTCAACATGGCACCTCGTGGGAAAGGCAGGTGTGTGCCTTTCAAAAGAGGATGCGAGCTGGAGGATAAAGACCTGCTGCAAGTCCCGGTGACCTCAGTAACTGGCCTTCCTTCCCTGCTCCCATTTCTCAGCTGGTGGGAAGCACGTGATACTCACCTGCCTCTGGGAAGCACTTGAGACTTCTGAATGGAAGACGGATCACAGAGGCGAAGCAGCAGTATTTACTTTGGGGTCTGCCCTTGGCTGCTTCCTTGCTTTCTAGAAGTGGTTCTCACGGGGACGTGGGTACGTGCGTGCGCACACGAGGTGGTCCTGGTGCTCCCCTTCCCTCGCAAGGCAGAGCCCTGCTTCTTCTGCAGGTTGCTAGGCTGCCTCCTATTAAGTGATGTGACCAGCATCTCTCTCATGTAATTCTCTTCCTCCCACTGGAAAACCTGTTTGTTTATGTCCTTTAAATAAATATTTAATATCTTTCATTCCTGTCTACTGTGCTGCTTGTTTTCATTATTGAAGGTGAGGTGTCCTGGTTTCAGCTGAGACAGAGTTAATTCTCTTCCTAGTAGCTGGTATATTGTTATGTTGTGGATTCAGTATGAGAATCATGTTTATAACACAGTGATGTTTTCAGTTGTTGCTAAGTAGTGTAAGGTCAAGGATTTTTCAGCTTCTCATGCCCAGCCAGCGAGAAGGCTGGAGGGGCACAAGAAGCTGGGAGGGGACACAGCCAGGGCAGCTGACCCAAACTGGCCAAAGGAATATTCCGTACCATATGATGTCATGCCCAGTATGACTGCTTTCTAGGCTCCCTTCATGAGTCTAGCCCTGTATTGGATGGGCAACCCACAGGAAGCGTGGAGAAAAGGTTTGACCTGATCACAAATCAAAATGTAAATGCAAAGCCCGTACAAATGCCTCACAAGTAATTTTTATTTTTTTCCACAGCCCGTTAATGTTTCTGGGGTACATGGACACAGCATACTGCAAGCATGAGAGTGGGCTTTGACCCCATGCCTTGTCTAACTAGTTAGCATCTACGATGCTGAGAGTACGTGTAAGGGGATCTGGGGCTCCCAGCGCTCCTCCAGTGTTGTCTCCAATACTGTCTAATGTAAGTTATCAAAGGTCCTTGGTGATGTTGGGTCTCCTGTTGTCTTGTGCTTGGGCTTTCCTACCTGCCAGCTCTTGGATGACTGAGGTGATTGAAGTGGGGGAGAGTCTCCTAGATCTTCCTTGAAGGTAAACACCTTCCACCTTGAAGAGAGGTCTAGGAGACTCTCCCTCCTCCCCCTGCCTTCATCACTCGTGCTGCTGGAGTTTTAGAGAAAGGGGTCAACCCTGCACCTCCTGCTCTCCAGGTAAGTGCTGATCCATGGGATTTCACAGTGGGTGAGCAGGTGGATGCAGGTGCATTTTGTGGTCCAATGCTGCCTGCTCAGAGGAGGGCAGCTGGATCAAAGTCCCTGAGGACCAAGGGCGAGAGATCCTTTATGTCCTGTTGATGGGCACCGGGGAGGCAGGAAGGGATGGAGTCTCTCATGCCCATCAAGGCAGGGGCTTTGCTGGGACATAACACTAAAGAAAAGATTTAGATTGATAAAGTAAACGTGTCTGATGTGTCAGGCAGCAGTTTTGGGCTGTGAAAGGACATCACACCTTTGGTCGATCGGAGGCCCTGCAGCTGCTTTGCTCCTATGGAGTGTGCATGTGTGCTTGGAGGTCCCATACGAAGATCTTACGGCAAGAGCGAGGTTTTGGTCCATATAGAAACCACAGTGGCCTATGGTTTTGAGGGGGGAGTCTTGGAAGAGCAGCAATGCCAAATGACCTGTAGCAGGCGGGTGTCACATTTGTTTTATATAGCTAGGTTCTGTCCATGCAAGTCATCTCTATTTGGCAGAGCACCCCTAAGCCATCGCCAGTGCCTTTTTTGCAGGACAACACCATTTACATGTGCCACATGAAACCACACTACAACATTATATATCAAGTTTCTCTGTTAGAGCCATGGGCTTGAGATGAAAATTCACGTCCTGTAATGCAGACACGAGAAGTTACGTTGTCATGTTTGTCATTAGATAGTCGTTATTGCTGCTCAAATTAGTTGTCGTACCCTACATAATAACTGTTACCAATTATTTTTCCACTTTTTAAATTTAGCAATAAGTGGACAGCAAGGTTTTACATAACATTCAAAGAATCTGATATTCTGGAAGGAGGGGGACAATCATTTTGGAAAACAGCTCCTCGTCATTTTGTTTACTGGCGGCTACTTAGGAATTGCTGGTTGGTCAGTGAAGCCTCCTCCGCTTGGGGCAGCACTGGGGCTGTTGTAGCAGTGATATTCAGCAAGTCCAGTGGGATGTTGCTGAGGAGGATGCAGGAAGGTAAGGTCAAGCCTTCACAACCTTGACTACAAGTAGCTTCTCTGTGGGGAAAGTGGTTCTTAACACAGAGGTTGCTGCTTTGCTTTGTTTGTCTTGGTTTTATTATTCAGGCAGTTTTTCTATTTGGCAAACCCCTCCAAACCTGAAGAAGTAGCCAACAACCAAACAGTTAAAAGAAATATAAAAATAAAATATTTCTGATAGATTTCATAAAGGATGAGTTATAGCAGAAAAAAATATTTTGGATGTAAATATATTGTACTTCATTCTTCAATCCAGTAATGTATTTTTATTTATGTGAAAAGATTTAAGATGGCCCAAACTGTTTGGATGGCATGTAGAAAGCATTCCAGTTTGACAGAAGCTTGAATTGATTACTTTGCTGAGGGAGGGAAAAAAAAGAGTTTTATTTAAATCAACTTTAAAGCTTTATTTTAAAGGGTGGATATTGGTAGCTGGAGAATACGCTCTGCCTTCCCCTCATATTGCAGCTGGACGGCAATAGCCAGCCTTCACTTATTTATTTATTTCCTGCACAGAGGGGAGGAAAATATAGGTCCATGAATCAATCTAGATAATGGGGAAGGCTGAATGTAATAAATAATACAGTAACAACCCTAAACTAATGAGCTGTTGCTAAGGTACATTTCACAGGCTCATCCTCTATATAAAAAGTCACTAATAATCCCTTGGTGTAATCAGATGATAAAGCTTTGCCATAAGGCAACACCTGTGCAATTAAAGCCGCAGATTCTTTTGCACGTTTCATTAATTTCAGGATTTTGTAAAGGCACAATGACTACACTAATAATCTAGTCTACTTGACTCCATGTCTACTGGAAACAGGGTGTCTAATTAGGTAAAGGTAATTAATTAGAGATAAATGGAGCTAATCAGACTCGGTTAACACTAATTCTCTGAATTAAGACATTTTGGGACACCTACTATTCCACTGGCTTTGATGTTTCCCAACAAACACTGACTTGGAAAGGAGTCAGAAACCGCTACGTTTATTCTGCTGGAGCTTGTCGGCCCAATCCTGCAGCACCGCTTGCCCCACTAATCTTGTTGGGGGTCGGTGGGACTCTCTGCACTGTGCTCACTCCCATGGGTTTGCCGGGAGAGGCATCCCTTCCACCTGTGAGGTGTTGGGGGCTTGCTTTGACACCCCCAGGGGCCATTTGATGTCTTTTTATTGGCTTCTGCCAGGGCTTTTGCTGGCTGTGATGCTTCCCCCACAGCTTCTTTCCCTGATGTGGGCAGATTTTTAAATTCTGGGATGTGCTGGTATTTGGAAGGGCCACCATAACCTTTGTTGTGGGCAGCATTCAAGGTCCAGAATGCAGTGCCTTTCCTCACAGAAGAGAGGAGGATCAAAATAAAGAAATTAAGGTCAATTTAAAAGAATTCTAAATTATTTAGTGAAAGGAGCAGGATTTCACAGGTGGTCTGTTTATTTATAACTCTTTGGAGGCCATGGGCCGGTTCTGGTGAGGAATCAGATGCTGCTCATCTTGCTCAGGTGACCAACTACATTGGACTCAGGTGTCAGCATCTTCAAAACCAGTAGGACTACCAGGGCAGGGGGGAATAAAGGCGAGTGGGACAAGAAACGCACAAGAAATTTAGTTGTTCCAATGTTGTGGAGTTCCTGTATGCCTCTATTGCTAGCTCTGTGTTAGACGAGTCCTGTTCTGCCTTTTTTCCCAGGTAATTGTTACTTCCTGACATGAATGAGCGTGTAGTACTGGTGGCAGATGCAGTGGAAAGATGCTGTGACTGGCATATGCCTATACTGAAATGATAGTGTCACCACCACCAGCTCTATTAGTGTTTGGGGATGGGACCATGCTGGGCATATGGAGCAAGCGTGTTTTAGAAAGCATTGCCTCTTGCTTCTGCATGATGTTAAGCTACAAAGTAAGATGATTTCCCCTCCCCTGTGGACGGTCTGCTTGTTTCAGCTGTAAAGCATGGCTGATGGAGAGTTCTTCATCTTGCCTGAATGCTAGGAAGTGCACAATGGGCTCTTCCTTCCCACATCCAAAGAGGACTGGATATTTTTTTAAACTTGTATTTCTAAAACACCTAAGCTGATGTTGCGCAGTGTGGTACATAAATAACAAGAGTGAGCCAGGAATGAGCCCTTGTAGGGTGAGCTATAGCCTGAGGTAAGTCTCCACCAGCTGAGCTACACTACCCTCACTAGAGGAGATGAAATAGAAATGTCTGAATACTTTTATTACCAGATACTTTCTGGATTGACTTTTCAATAACTTGTTAAACTACAGAAAATATTTCTGTTTTCTAGATGTGAAAGACCTGCTGGGTCATATAGTCCACAAATGCACCTCTGGATATTTTTAATCACAGCTTGGTGACTTTGGGCTTTCAGGAGCAGGTTGGGCTTGGGGCCTGCTGTTTGAAATAACTTGTGCTTTCAAGGATGGACAAATCCTAGTTAACAGTTGCAGAGAGTTGTGGATACAAGGGAACCATTGGGGCCACAGCCTCCAGGGAAGGAAAAGAAGTTTGGGTGTGTGTGCCCTGTACACCAGGGAGGCAAACTGCTGTGGTCTCCTGGCTTGGCTGCACCTTGTTAGCATGCAGCCGGGCCAGACCCCAGAATAAGGGCAGCCACTGCTGCCCCAAGCCTTTGGTCAGGGCTGCAGAGCACTCATATAAGTGAGAGTCCAAGTTTGATTTGCTCACGGTAGTTTAACCCCTCTTGTGCTATTGAGATTACCAGTTAATGCAGTCTTCAATGACATTTATATTTTTTTTGTATCATAGGAAATTCAGGAGAGTTTCACCCTCCAGCACATCAGGTTTCAAGTCTAGCTGCTAGTACTGTCATCTGATGTGCTTGTCCTTTTGAACATAACCCTGTCCGTTGTCTAGGCTTCGTATGCTCTTGGGAGGTCCAGTTCAACACACTGTGCAGGGAAGGTGGGAGATGTCCAGAGGAGTCACACAGCTGCTGAAGCCCTGCTTGGGCTGACTGCTGTGCACGTGCAGTGCTGAGTGCCTCTCTAGTGGGAGGGTGAGCTGAGTCTCTTGGGTGCCTGGAAGCTCTGGGCACTGCAGAGTCACCATGTTTTGTAAGTCACAGTTGCTCATTAGTCTAACTCAGGTGTTGGCAGTAAATCCAGAGGTTGAATGAACTTCTGAAATAACAGCAGATGACAGCAGCTTTCTTAAGGGAAATGGGCAAATCTTCCAGAAGAGGCAGCTTATTTGAGGAATGAAATCCATCTTTCCTTTTCCTTTACATGTCCTCCTCTTAGCATCTCTGTGCCAAAAGGTGAAGATGCTGAAGTTCTTGTTGTGCTCCCTGGATGACAGAGCCGCTAAGATTCACCGCCCTCCAGTCTGACACCCCTTGCCTCCTACAGGGATGGATCAACACCCGCTGGTCTTGGGTATTGTTATAGAGCCACTGGGCGTCCACGAATTTGCCCAGACAAGTCCTTAGGTAAAGGATGGGATTAATCTCAACTGTGCAGAGCTTCATCCAGACTTGCTTTCTAGGCTCTCTTCATAGCATGGTTACTCTGTTTCTCACCGAGGTGATCATCGCTCTGTTCCTCAAATGCCTGTTTTCTCCACTGGTGGGTAAAGGTGCCTGAGTGACCTCAGTGTCTGGCCTGCAAGTCCAGCCAGGTGAGGCCACCCAGGCTCTGCGCTGCGCACGTTGGGGTCTTGAGCAGGTTGGTAGCGTTGGGGGAACAGTGCTGTGTGGGGTGTGCGTGAAGGTGTGCAAATTGACTGAAAATGAGAGAAAAAGATCAGCTGTTCTTGCAATTCAGACATCTCTGCTGTCTGCTTTATGTTTGCTGCAGTTTGCTCCATTTCTGTTTGGTTTTGTAAACACAAGAATATGTGGTAGAGAAAGCAAAAACACGTGGGATGAGAAATGTTGAGCCTATGGAAAGGAACGAGTGTTGAGGAGGATGTGGTGGCTGGGATCGGAGCAGAGCCCCCGGGGTCCACTCCTCCCCACCAGCCCACGCAGGTGGCACAGCTGTGGGGGGCTGTGCCACGAGGCCCCGCGGAGCCCGCCGGCCCCGGCACTCGCAGGGGTATCGCAGGCGCCTGAGGGTCCCCGGGGAGAGGGCTGCCTGCCGCGGGGACCATGGGACCGAGACCCCTCGCCTCCTGTGATGGTTCCCTGGGGAGTCTCTGGCCCTCAGTGCTGGGGTGAGTTATTGCCCTTGGTGTCCAGCATCTATAGTGCAGTGGAGTGCTAGATGGGAAAGGGGATTTTATAATGTTCCTGTACTCAAATCCTGTACTCAAATTAAAAGTCTTGTTAATTTGGAACACTAGACAAATACTTAAGTTACCCAAATGAAAAGGGCAGAAAATTCCTTAGTAATAACCTTCGTTCACCTCTTTTCTCCTCCATTTTTTCTTACATCCTTCCCTCTTGGCCTTTGATTGCTGTTTACCAGAGCTGCATCAAAGCAGGTTCCCCCCATGGCTCTGGGCTACGGCACAGCCCTTAATCCAGCATCTTGTCAGCCACTGGAGTTTTTAAACTAGCCTCAGTGTTTGTGCCAGGAATTGAACTGCTGTTCTTAAAAGCAGTGGTCGGTTCCCCACTCTCCCGTGGTATGCAAGGTGCCAGCAGGCCACCTTCACATCTTAATTTCCAATTTTGTAAACATGCTGCAGTGAGCTCTGAGACCTTCCTCAGCAGCTGCTGACCGGCAGTGCTTTCTATTCACACATGAACGTTGGCTGGAAACATTAGATTTTTAAAACAAATGCTGTGCTAAACCTAAGCAATGGGTTGTGTTGTTTGCTCAATATTAGAGGCCTGTATGGAATGGGATTTATCTAGAACATCTTATTTCATGACGACCCCTACGTTACCTTCCTATAAAGCAATTCAAAGCGTTGTTCAGTGTGCGGTTTAACTGCACCACAGTAACGAAATGCTTAATACTTTAAAGAGGGAGTTCTAAAATTTAATAGTTTATTTTATTATTACTCTTTTGGATATAATTAACTAGGGATGCACTTCAAACTGTGTTCTCCTTGCTACTGAAATGTATTTTTATGTTTCACTCTGGGGGAAAAAGGAAGTCTGTCAAACCATGGGTCTCTCCCTTGATGCACATTATTACAGTCTTTTTAGAGGCAAGCAAGCAATTTCGCTGTCATTGGTCTTGTTCAAATAGAGGGTGTTTATCTATGCAGTCCTCCGGGGAAGGGTGTCAGAGAGGGATCACCAGCCAGCAGCTGACACGGGTACGGCACGCTCATTTGACTCTCCTCCAGCAGTGTGCTTGCACGGCGCTCGCTTCTGAAGCATCGCTCGTCAGGCACCCTGTCCTGACTCCAGGTAACGCCTTTGGGTCTGGTACTCACCTGGGCTGAGACCAGGTTGCACGATCCCATCGGAGGAAAGGGGAACCTGGGCTCGAGGAGATGGCAATGATGCTGCCAGGAAGTTCATAGTGCCCAGCATTGTCTCCTTGAAGTTTGGCTTTAAAACCCACTCTTACGCCCTGTATAGAACAGACCCTTCTGCTCAACCACATGGTTTCTTTTCACGTGAACCTAGGCAGGCCAAAGTTTCTGTGTGATAGTGATAAAGAAAGCATTTGCAGATATTATTTCGTATTTCCACACTGCCCTGAACGTGAGGTTTCCCACAAAAGCTGTCATGTCTCCTGCTCCAAAGCACCGAAGAGAAAAGCCCTATCTCCCAACCTTGCGTGTGGTTCTCTGGTGAAGCTGCAGCGCTGCAGGGGACTCGCCCCCGAGCAATGGTGGGCAGGATCCCCGGCTTCCCACCGCCTGGGCTCTGTGCGTGCGGGTCCCTGCCTGTGCCTGCCTTGAGCAGGGCCAAACCGCAGGCAGGGGGTCCCTGCGTGCCCTGGGGCTCCTTCTGGCCGGGCTGGGGCAGCCCTCTGAGCTGGGGAGCGAGTGGTGTGTCTCAAACACGGCCACGGGGCTGGCCGTGCGCTGCCCTGAGGGACCTGGGCGTATGGTTGCTGGTGCGCTTTCCTTTTTGGCAGCTCCGGGCCGAGCGAGGCAGGCGTGGGGGAAGGAAAGGACTTGGCTTTGCTGTTATGGGGGACGCTGTGCATCAGCGCCCTGCAGCAGCTGAGGGGGGTGTGCAAGCCAGACGCCGCTGAAGGCGTTCTTCTGCTCCCCTTCCAGTCGTTAGGCGTGTAAGGCTTTTTCCTTGTGTGCTATGCCATCGGTTAAAACCTCGGCACCCACGCAGGTAGGATCCACACCCCTCCACCTCCAGTGCCTCTCAGCTGAAAGGCACCCGTCGTGGCGAGGCTCCTCTCCCTGTGCGACGGTGGCACTGAAGGGCTCGAGGGCATCCCTCTCCCTTATGGTCACGGTTCTCTGTGATTTCATGTTCATCCATATAGTGGCTTATGCTTTTGCTTGGAGACCACTACAATGCATAAAGGAGTTAAATTACATGGGTTTTTAGCCCTTGCTTTAAGAAACTGATGGTAATGACGTACAGCAGTGACAGGCATTACTATTCCTGTTATTCCTTTGACACACGTTCAAATTAAGTTTTAAAAAGTCACTCAAGCATTAAGAACGGCACTTGGCTTTCAGGGAGCAGAGTAGCACAAATCTACTTCATTTTGAGGGGTATGGGACTGGGCTCTGGCTATAAAACCACCAATGAAACTCTTTTTTTTTTTTTTTTTTTTTTTTTTTTTTTTCAGTTTTGTACTGCTCTTTTGGATGATTCATTTCCCCCCTGTGTATTAACTATCACCAGCTTTCAGATTGATGCAGCTATTTCACAAGCACCTTTGTCAGAAAGCAGCCAGCAGACTCTTTTTGGGGACTACGGTGGGGACCACATCTGGCAGAGCCTCCTGTCCCGGTTTCAGCTGGGACAGAGTTAATTGTCTTCCTAGTAGCTGATAAGGTGCTATGTTTTGAGTTCAGTATGCAACGAATGTTGATAACACCAATGTTTTCAGTTGTTTCTAAGTAGTGTTTAGTCTAAAGTCAAGGATTTTTCAGCTTCTCATGCCCAGCCAGCGAGAAAGCTGGAGGGGCACAAGGAGTTGGCACAGGACACAGCCAGGGCAGCTGACTCAAACTGGCCAAAGGGGTATTCCATACCATGGGATGTCACATCTAGCGTACAAACTGGGGAGAATGGGGGCGGGGGATCGCGGCTCAGGGACTAGCTGGGTATCAATCGGTGGGTGGTGAGCAATTGCACTGTGCATCATTTGTACATTCCAATCCTTTTATTATTACTGTTGTCATTTTATTAGTGTTATCATTATCATTATTAGTTTCTTCTTTTCTGTTCTGTTAAACCGTTCTTATCTCAACCCACGAGTTTTACTTCTTTTCCCGATTTTCTCCCCTGTCCCACTGGGGGTGGGGGGGGAGTGAGTGAGCAGCTGCGTGGTGCTTAGTTGCTGGCTGGGGTTAAACCACGACACCTCCCCATCTGAGCAGGAGAAATCCTAGCCCACAAAAACATGAGGGCTGAAGGAGCAACATGGGTAGAGCCTGAAGGATCACCCACACCTTTGAATCCCATGGTCTGTACCTCTCTGATCGTGCACTAACTGGCACGCAGAGGAACAGGGAGAGCTCGTGGTTGGGGTGAACGCACGCCATATACTGCAACACTAATAAGGTTTAGAGTAGAGGTGCTGGTGTCTATTGCTCGTGATGGGAACTGCTTGTGGTATCAACTGTACAAATCCACATGTCCACATGTTGGCTGTGGGTGTCCAGAGTGCCGGTGCAGGCAGGAGGAGAAGCCAAGCTCTTAGGGACAGCACTGTCAATTTAGTGGAAGAAATGAGTGAGATGATAGAACTTACACAAGCATTCAGCTCCATCTGTCCACGGCTGCACCAAAGCAGGCTCTCCCCGGTGTTGGTGGGGTCCCAGGAGGCACAGGAGGTGTGTGCCTCTGCCTGCAGAGCCTGGTGCTTACTGAGCAAGTGCTTGTGGCAGGGCTGGGTGCAGGAGAGGTGCAGGGAGATGCTCTGGCTGCTCAGCCTGGGCTCTGCGTGCAGGCTGTGCCATCTGAAGCACCAAGAGTTGCAAAGACAGACTTGCCCTTTAAGTAACTTCTCACACAGGACCTACACAATTCAGGATGTTCCTAAAGAAATCTTAAGAATATGCATTTTCCTGTTCGGTCTGTTTTTTTGCTGTAACATGATACTCCTTGTGTGAAGGATATTCCTATTTTTGAGGCTTAAGCCAGTTTAGACTGAGCTTCCTATGCATGACCTCCTCTGTCCTTGAGCATTGCTCTGAACCTCAGTGCCAGCCCAAAGCATACGCAGGGTGCGTGCTTTCTAAATAGTGATGATGTGATGCTGCCTGGCTGGTCCACACCATGTCTCGCTTCTGTGGGCTGTTGGGTGCTGTCTTCATCTCTAATCTCACTGGCGAGACTTGCAAAACCTTTTCCTTTTGCAGCCTTCTGCCCAGCGGCTGGTTTAAGTCTCGTTGACCCCAGTCCTCCTAACGTAGCCTGAGATGCGGCTTGTCATATTTGGGATGTGAGCGTGCTGTCGGCTGGTACCCAGCCCCCAGGGCTTTGCAGGGGTCCTCTCCCATCCTGTGCTGGTGCTGGGCTCTGCTGTCTGCTTGGCTGCTAGCTCAAGCACTGCTCAGCCCAGCAGAGCACGACCTGGGGAGAGTGACATATGGAGGGAGAAAGGCAATTTAGGACAGGCCTAGAAATCAGAGGCAGAGTTGTTACAAGATGGGCCTTGGGTTCGCTGGCACGGCATGAAAGACGGTGTTGGTGCCTGCCAGAGCCTGGCCGCCTCTGGCTCTCCTGGCGGCTGCCGGCTCCCCACAGCACCGGTAATCTCTGCCGCAGTGGCTGCAGAGGGGTTCAGGGCAAAGGATGTGAGTAGAATTAGCAAATTCCTTCACCCATGGCAAAATTCTTAATCGCGCTGGATAGTGTTTTGGTCGGTTCATGATTGTGAATTTCCTAAGCTTTATTTGTTTGCTGAAAAAGTTGAAATGAAACATATTGATGTTTCATTTTTAGTTAAATGCAGTCAAAAGATACACAATCTGAGAATGCTTTATTTGCTCATGTTTTCAATAGAAAGCTTTCTGTCTTCTTTTCTTTGTTTCATGAAGAAAATTACAAACTTTTTTGATTTTTTTTTAATCTTTGATCTGGTCGTCAAAGAGTAAAGGCCACCTGTCCTGATCTCTTCTTAAGATTTTTTTAGACGACCTGTTTTGTGAATGACCACAGGTGACATGGTGGCTGGTGAGGGTGCAACAGCTATGCCTGCCAGTTGGCCATTATAACCTGGGAAATCTAAAGTGGCCAGATCAAGACGATGGGACAATGTGGTGGCCCAATAACCTCTTAGGGGGCCTTTGCTAGAAGCTGTAGGACTCGTGGTCTGGGTGCAGTCCCCCTTGGTTTTTTTTCAACTTCCAGCATGCGAGAAAGCCAAAAAATGACACACGTTATGGGAGAGACTCTCTCAATACACATAATTTTGTGAGTTAAAAATTTGCAATGTTAAATGCAAATGTTTATTGTAGTGCTCAAAATAACACCTGAGATTTTCACCCAGACGTTATCCTAGGATAAGTCACACAGAATTACGGAGTTTAAAGAGAAATATGTTTAAGTGTATGTCAGTGATGTGATAGTGAGAGATTTGGCTCCTTGTCTCTTCATTAAGGATGAATTCACCCCAAGGGTGTACTCTGATCTTGGCAAATAGCCTTATAATAGCGAAAGAATATCGCCCGCTGGATAGCAGAAGTTGATGATTAAATTTAAGTGTGTATTGTCCACATAAAGAAAACAATGTGCTTTTTTTTTTTTTTGCCTTGACTGTGAACATTTATCACTGGTGCTGAAGATGGAAGATGCGTGCTTGCTAATTATTGTGTTTTTAACTGATAATATACTGTAAATTTTGTATAATACAACTGTGACCTTATAGAGAACGGAAGACATGACAGCAGGCCTATAATTATAGTATGCTGAAGAAATGCTTGTTATTATCTACTATTTTTAGGACTGGTGTGCATAGCCTCTTAATTTACATAAGCTTAAGACATTCACACATTTTCTGTCTTTGCTTATGGATGATAAATTTTGTTCAAATGAAAGATGAAGACGTTGTGTTAGGTGAGAGGTTAGCCAGCTGGGAGCTTGATTACTGTGAACAACAAAAGCTTCAGTGCCAACTGAAAAAGGAGTATTTATTTGAGAAAGAATTGTTTAACCCAAGATTCATAACACGAAAACCGCAGTATTCACATGGAGTCTTGCTAACTTGTGATTTGAGAACGGGTTAAATGATTATGTGTGGGGAAAAAAAGACAGGGAAATCCCCTATAATCTATTTATCACAGGGAGGGTGATTATTGCGGTGTGTTCTTATTAGGGACGAATGTTTTGTGCTCGTTGAGGTTTCCCTGTTGAGTGCCGAGGGCACAGAGCATATTTCCAGGAGGTACTGTGGATCGCCGCCTCGCTGGTCCGCCTGCCCCAGCAGCTCACCAAGCCACTTCCCTCGGCTCTGTTGAAGGCAACAGCCCTCGAAGGCCGGTGAGATGTCTTGGTTTGGGGACGCCGAGGTGTGGAGCAGATGCTGTGTGCCCCCAGGGTGGCACGCCGTACCCCAGAGGAGGCACAGGCGTTGGGCGGGTGAAGACTGCCCACCCCTCCTGGGGGTCCCAGCCTCTCACCAGCGCCCTGCCCGGCACTGCCCCACTGTGTAGGTTGGCCAGCCCGGTGTGACCGGCTGCTTTTGCCTCACTGTCAGTGCTGCTGCTGCCCGGCAGAGCCCGGCTGCTGGCAGGACAGTGCTGGTCACCAGCAGGGCTACCAGCCGCCTGCCGCGCTACACGCAGCGACACCCCCGTGGGCACGCTGTGTGGTACTTGGGCTACTGGACGAGCTAGAGGAGATGCTAGAGCGATACTGAATCCTGCTTTGGCCCTGGAAGGAGCCCTTTGTGATAATGTCGGAACAAATTTACCCTATCATCTCCCTCAATTAGCTTCACTGGCCGCAGCATGCGTGCTGCCAGGTCAGAGCGATGTACAGCCCCTTCCCTCTGATCAGGGCTATGCCTGCCCCTTGCCGGGCTGGCCAGCCAGATGAAGCAGCATAGAAAAGCTGGCAGTGGTGCTTGCTGCACTCCTTGGCTGAGCAGAGCGCTTTGGTTTGTGTGGTTTTGGCCCAGCGACTCTGGTGACCCGTTGGTGAAGAGGTGGTACGCTGCTCAGCTTCCTCCTGCTTTCTGCAGTCCTCACAAGGCTGTTCCTTCCATTAAAAACCAAAGAAAGCACAGAAATACACAGCTGAGAGAGACACAGAAGAACAGCTTGTTTGTACTCATTACACTGGAGAATGTTTCGAGATCAGATCATCCATCTGAAAATATGACCTCTTGTAATACTGCCAAACAAGGTCAGGGATGCCTGCGCTTCTCTGCCTCTTATGCAGGTTCAAGCTGCCTGGAAGCACCTTCCACTGCTCTGCCAGAGTTTTCCGAGTTGAAGGGAAAAAGGGAATTTGTTCATCAGGGCCTGACCTCTTGTTTTTCTGCTTTGTTTGCCCTGTTTTGCCTCTCTTTCCTTGTAGTGATGTTCAGTTGTGTTTCAGATTTCCAGTGTGAGTGATTGCATGTGAGGGTAGTCATTTGTCAAAGCAGCTGAACAAGTTGCCACGTACAGAGCTGCCATGTAACACACCCACCCAATCTCCTCTTAGTCTATTTACTTTCCTGTTTTCATCTTAATTTAGGTGGACAGAATTGTGACCCTGAGGCCTGCACTGCTGCAGAGCCTGCAGGAAACCGCAGTCAATGCAGACCTTCACAGGCACTGGGCATTTTGAAGATAGAACAGGTTGAAGGCACTGGGCCCAAGTCAGCAAGCCCACCTCCGGTCTTCTCCTGGAGAAATAAGCATTCCTCATCCCTTTTCCCTAAGGAGCAGTTTTTGACACCAGATGCTAATGTAATGCGTGTCTTCACTTTCTGCCTATAAAGGATACTGCAAATGAAAAAAAATTAATTCTCCATCACATGGCGTGAAACCAGGACTCCTGCAGAAATCTTTCATTTCTCGTGTTTGCGCTGGCATTAGGTAGCACTAGGCAGAAGCCTTTGCTGAGTGTGTGGCCCTGATCCCACAAACCTTTGTTCATTGAAGCAGTTTGGATAGTGTGTGTAGCAGCAAGGGGCTCCGTCCAGTTAGTGAAGGCAGGACCCTGGCTGCGGGGTTGCTTCTGCTGAGGGGATTCTCCCAGGACAGCCTCTGAGGTCAGACACAGTTTGCTTCAGCTGTGCCCAGCTGCTCTGTGACTTTTCTGAAGAAACAAATCATAGGAGCACTTTTTTTTTCCTTCAGATTGTCATTTCTTTGCTCTGTGTTTTCCCAGTTATCCCTCATTTACAGAGGGTTTTACCTCCCAGCTGACGTCTGCGCACGAACTCTGTTGAAACGGCGCAGGTGCCTCTGCAGAAGCTCTGCCCTGCAGATACCCTGGTGTGCCGGCTGACTCGGTCCAACACCAGCAGCAGCCCTCCACAGGGTCTCAGCACTTTGGCAAAGTAAGTAGAAGAATCCAGCGCTTGTCCTCAGTTTACACCTGCCTCCCCAGCAACCTTGGTCCTTTTGTTATCAATTAATATGTATAATAGGATTGAAATAACCAGGGAGCTGCTAAAGTCCTGTGTACAGCCCCCATCAGTTAATATTTAAAATAGGGAAAC
Source organism: Buteo buteo (assembly GCF_964188355.1). Taxonomy (NCBI): domain Eukaryota; kingdom Metazoa; phylum Chordata; class Aves; order Accipitriformes; family Accipitridae; genus Buteo; species Buteo buteo. The sequence continues at coordinate 26,366,490 of NC_134180.1, forward strand.
AATAACTAGACGTGATTTAGGGCTTAGGAACTAACTACTAGACAATGGGGCTTTATGTTTGTCAGAAAAGGTAGTGGATTGTGGTCTGGTCAATAAACCTTGAAGAACTGCTTGGAACTGCCAAGATTAGGGGAGAAGTAGGTAAAAGGTAATTCCTACAGGGGGAAATCGTGACCACCGACCCATTGACCACCTACTCAAATGATACCACCTACTCAAAAGAAGACAGTGAAGGAAGAAGACAGAACCTGCGCACTAATTTACATGAGGGGTGAAGAAGAAAGAACCAATTAAGGAAAATAACAACAAATATGTGTTAGTTAAGTGTATAAATGTGAGACTTTTTGAGACAATGGTGTGCTGTCTTGAGACAGGCACTCATACATGCACATCAGTGAAATTAGTTTGAAAATACCTTGACTCTGTGTGTTATTGGCTTGCACACTGGGTAGATGAACCCCGTTTGTGGGACAACACTTTGGGACTGGTGCTGCGCTGCCTGCAGGCAGGGCGCTTCCTTTCCGATAGCCCAAATTGATCATCGTGTGGGATTTCCAGGGTGGATTTCTCTTTTTTTACCTCAAAACAAATGTGTAAGTACATGTAAACACTGGGTAATGCAAGCAAGTCTATCAGAAACTGGCCCGTATGCGTGAGGATTTAATTTGGTGGGTTTTGCTTGGGAAGAAAGCGGCGAGCTGCCCGTGCAGTGTCGCGCATCCGCCGTGGTATGTGATCTGAGCTGCCAGGCTGGAGCACAAACATGGGGCTCGGGTACTGAAATGTGTACAAAATAGCTACATCTCCAGCCTGCTGTTAAGCAGACCTTTTGTAGCAGTGCAGGGGGGTTAGTAACAGGGTGGGAAAGATGACAATATGTTTGATAAAAACTTTAATTGCTAAAGGCCTTTCCCGAAGGCCGATAATGGCAAAAGGTGTAAATGGAGGAACCGTCCCAGGCTGCTCCCCGGTAGCTGCGCCTGGCACACACAGATGGGCTGCTGAAGAAACTGTGAATGGCCAAATGATAACAGACTATCCAGTCATTCCAACATCAGCTCATTAGCAATCTGTCAGATATTTTAATTTGTGTACTGGTGGACTAAGCAGATATTACAGGATTGCCCCAGCTCCCAGGCATCTCTTTAACTCAGAAGGAGACGGTGAATGAATAACCCAGCAATGTGAATGGAGATTTCTGTGCCTTCAGCTTTTGGGGGTCACTGTGAGGTCTGGCCAGGGCTAGCTGCACGTCCTGTGAAGCCCCCAGCCCGGGACAGGGAAAGCAGGGGCGGCCGGGGTGCCGCTGCAGGCAGGGGCTGGGTGCCTCCCCCAGCCCCGCTGCCTCCCCCAGCCTCGCTTTCCTGGGGTGCTGCAGCACAGAGACGGTGCTGGCCCACAGGTTCCCAAGCAGCAAAAGGTCAGATGTCCAAATGTAATGAATTAGCTGAGCACAGGGTCCAAGATGCTGGTGGACAGCTTGGGTTTGTTTCAAATAATTCAGTAATTTGTTTAGACAGGTTTTTTTGCTAAAAGAGGTAACCAACCATTTATGATGGGATTTTATGCCCCCTAAATCTCTCGCAAAAAAAAAATTGCTAGACCCTCATCGGTCATATTATTCCAACCACTAGCTGCTCATCTTCAAATGAGAGTATCTGTGCTAGGTATTCCTGGTTAATTGACTTTTGTAAATGTAATTCCCTCCAAACTCTGGCTTTCCAAACTTGTGGCTGAGGAGACCGCCCTTTCACAGGAAGAACAGGCTGGTCTGGCTGCAAAGCAGGCTTCCCAGCAGGCTGATGTGGCTGTGCATCTCGACAGCCCAACCTGCCTTTGCTGGGACAACGAGCAGAGGTGTGAGTTCGGGGCATAGCCAGCAGCGGCCATACCTTTACGTGTGCAGGGTGGGCCATGCACCTCGGCTGGGGGATTTATGGATGCTGCCGTGTCAGCAATGTATGGCCACATGCTGAACAGGAAGAGGCAAGCATTAAATGTCTGGAGGACCTTTTCATTATGCCTGATTTTGTAATATCATTGCTGAAGCTGTTGAGAATTAAGTCATACTTCCGTAATAAGAGTGAGTATGAAAGGGGTAATGTAGTCAAGTGCCAAAATGTAGTGTCCTCAAAGGGGAGAAGGAGTTACCGACAGAGCCCTTTAATCATGGCGAGATCACCCCGTGCTGCCCAGCTGGCCTCCTGGGTGCCTCACGCTTCTGACGTTCGTAGAAAAATGCCTTTATTCCTTTAGCTTAGGCACGTCAGGGATGAATGTGAACTAAGAGCCGCTGAAAATGCTGGGATTTGTCTGTCAGGCCACAATTTGGAGATGGTATTTCTTTTAATCCAATTCAGTTTTACATATTGGAGTGAAGAATTATAATTGATTGCATTAAATTACATTGGAATCTCTCAGCTGCTTGATCAAGAAATGATTTCAACTCCAAGTAGGCCTGACTATATGTTGGTATTAAAAATGTTACAGGCACATAGCCTCAGCCTCATTCATTCCTAATGAGATTTTGAAGTTCACACTATAAAATGTTCTGTCAATTAAGTCAGAAATTCACAGCAACATATTTACTTCAGTTAACAGTATGTCCTTTCAGTGCAGGGATCTCAACTATTACAGCAGTGTTTTCTAGTTCCAGTCTCAAAAATGTCCTATCAAGTATTCTCATTGTAATACCTGTTTGTCTGTAACACACACAGTTTTTGACTAAAAAGATCAGCTCTGCAGAACATATTCAGTGAGAAGGAAGCAGCCTAAAAGATCGTTGCAATACTAAGGCCTGTCCTTCTGTAGTGCCTTGTAGCTGGAAGAAAACCAGGCAGGAAAAATCTGCTTTACCAGTAGCAGGTTTCCTTGGTACAGGTTTATACTTCCCGATGGGGCCGACTCCCAGGATAACAGCATCGGTGGGAGCAGCGCTGCGCCCCGCACCTCGGAGGGGCTCCTGGGGGGGCTGATTGCGCTTGTCACCAATTAACAGACGGGCACGCAGACAAAGGAAAATAGTGCTTTTCTTCTCAAGGTAGCACAAGTCAAGAAAGTGCAAAGCTAGTGACAACTGCTGCATCAGCTGTAACACAGAAAGCAGCGCTCGGTTTGCTTTAAAGAGCACAGAGACTCCTGTGCTGCTTGATCCCAGTAAGTCCCAGTTCCTTAATGTCTCTGGGAAACAATAAACTAGTAGTAGCTGAGGAGACTCAGTCTTACTAAATGTGAATCCCTTTTCTTCTCACTTTTCAGGTGACTGAAGCTCTGACGACTGCTCTGTGGAAGGAGACAGCTCTGCTCCAACTTCCCTTCCCTCCACGCCCACCAGCAAAGGGATCTGCAAGAGGATGTTTTACAACTTTTGAAGAAGTAATGAAGTCAGGGTGCAGAGTGGGGGCTTAAAGGTAACTGTTGGCTTACCTGCCTCTCACAGACAGGGGCTGCAGGACAGCAGCCTGGGGAATGAAAGACAGGCAGTGCTCATAGCTTCCTCGGGTTCAAGATCAGAGGCTAAAGAAAGAAGAAAGGTATCGGGTGTTTTTTTTCTTTCTTTGCAATTTCTGCCTGTGAACATTGGACCAGTTTTAAAACAACTGAGTTTGGGGGAGAATTTAATGCATTTTGAGCTCTGTGAGATAGATAATTATTTGGTAGACAAGTCACCCTGTTAAAGCCCAGGAAATTGCAGTGAACCTGTGGGGTTCTTACAGCTGCTTGGTTTCTGCTTAAGCCTGGTCTGGAAGGTTTTGTGGCATTTTTAATAAAACATCTGGTTTAATAATGTTGCACACAAATGCATTTTAATGTAATTAGTCCAGAGATTTCAAGCAAGTGCATGACTGTCACCGAGTGCTTGTGATGAGTCTCCTTTTATAAACAAGCACTGGATTTCTTCATAGCCAGTTGTGTCAGCCCAAAACATTCATTCACCTCTGTTCCTTCAATATTACCATTAGAGCAGGAGCATATGTGCCTCAAGCAAGTCTGTGGTTCTGTAATCCTAAACGCTCTGGTCTCTGTCTTGTCTTTTGTTCAAACCCACCATAAAATCCTAAGAGTCAAACAGAGTCACAGAATAGCTGGGGCTGGCAAGGATGCCTTGCCAAGGGGAGCATCTAGTCCAACCACCCATCACTAAGAAGCAGAACCAGGTCTGTGTGCTGTTGGGTTTTGTGTATCTCCAAGGATGGAGTCTACACAACCCCTTTGTTCCAGAGGTTGATTGCTCTTAAAGTAAAAAAGTTTTTTCTTATGTTTAAGTAGAATTTATGGGTAAGGAAACCTACCCTTTCCAAAGGACAAGGTGCCTGTCTGTCTGCGCAGGAACCCACTCTCTGTGAAAGTTGGTTTTCCTCTGTCTTTGAGATTAGATTTTGGGCTTGGTGGGAGTCTGTATGCAGAGATCTTATTGCAGCTGGAGATATACACACAAAAGCTGGCATTGCACATGCGTGGGAGGTGGGAATCACTGCTGTTACTCAATGTGATCCAAATGTGGGGGCAGGAGAGCAGGTTCCCAGGGAAGGCTGGAGCCCAGAAGACAGGGAGGGGATTGACCACCTGCCCCATGTCACAAGCAGAGTCTGGAGAGGAGAACTTGTTTAATGATATAAGCTCCTGGATCAGATGACTAGTCAGGCCCTTGCTGCTTTTGATCAACTGACGTTTCTTAGTGAGCTTCATGTCCTGGCCAAATTCCACCCCAAATGTACCCCAGCCACCTGTGCAGGCAGCAAGGCTTCCCAGGAGCTACTGCTCCTTGCTGCCAACAGTGGGAATGCCCAGGGCAGCATCTGGGCATATGAGTACTGCCCTTATAGCATGAGGTTACAAATGTCACTCGTAGGGGTTCCTTTCACATACTGTAAGTCTTTCCAGGCATTCGTGGTAGAGCCTTCGTCTCACCCGTGTGCATGTGGTACATTAGCAAACCATATTACAGCCCTTGCAATACCCATGTTGTCAAAGCATATTGTGGCACTGTAGATACAAATGCCCTTTTATTTTCACTAAAGCACCGCAAGCAGCACTGACAGCAAAGCAGCAATATGTACTATATATGCATGGGTAATAAATATTGCTGGCTTGAAACTTCTGTGCACATTGGGCATGGGTTGTGTTTTACCACATCACACGATACAATGACAGCAAAGAGGTTCTTTCCCCTTAGTGTAAGGTAAACAACAAACAAGCAAAGCTAGTTTGGCTGTCACTGCGATGATCAGCGGCTCCATCCAGGAACACCAAGACTCAGTATTGCTTTAATTTCACAAACAGAAGTAATGGCAAAGCCACTTCTCTCCTTGCTATCAAAAGCTTATAAAGAGCCTGTTTCATCTGAAGTTTTGTGTAGGCACATCATACAAATATTTCACCAGAATACATCAGAACCACGGCGCTGCTGCTTTCTTTGCCGCTGCACAGGAACTACCAATGCAGCCACCAATATCTGTCAGAGAGGTTTTCATCCTGCCTTTCCTTTTATACTTTTTTTTTTAATTCTAATATTGCCTTTCTTCTATCCACTCCCCCACTGCGACTGAAGAGCAAAGCTTAGTCTAACACGAGCTAAATAACACACAAATACATATAGGTAACGTTACAGCTTTGAAGTCCAATCTAGGAAGAATGAAGGCTCCTGCAAGTTTGATGCTCTACTGGAGGTTATCTGGAGTTGGCGAGCTACCAGTATACAAAATGATGTCTATATATAGACAAAATGGTGTCTACAAAAGGAGCAGCATTGTATTAGAAACCACTGACCTATTTGCCCAATAGCAAGTGACAGAGAAGTTGCAAGTTTTCCCCTCCTCTGCAGCCATAAGTGAAGCTGGATACCTGACCCTGTGTTATCAGCTGTCTGCAGATGCTTGAGGCAACCTCATTTCACAGGCAGCCCCAAGGAGATGGATGACTGGATTTTAGGTGAGTGGTTCGGAAAATGGCACCTCTCGCCAGCGCCAGGGTTTTCAGGCAGGACCTTTTCCAGGTGCCACCAAGCGTGCCCACAGCTGCCACAGCCTCAGGGAGCTGGTGGGTCCAGGGCCTTGGTGGCCCTAATGGGCTCCAAGCGCTCCTCCCGTGAGCCTCGCTGCCAGCCTCTGGCACGCTGCCCGTCTGTGCCACGGCCACCGCGCACCTCCCGGCGCCAGGGAGGGATGGTGGGTCATGTCCCCTGGAGGGGGGTGCTTAGGCAGACCAGCAACCTAGTCTGTGTTTTTCATGAAACGGCATTGGGTGAAAACCATTTCACAGCACAGGCGCAGCACTTGGGACCAGGAGTGGCCCGCTGCTAGGGAGAAGCCCTGCAGCTGGAGAGGCCCCACAGGAGCTCTCAGCCAAAACCTTGAAATGAAGCCCGATAAAGAGCTAAAAGGGATCAAAGTCAAAAGGTGGTGTTTGATATGAGAGGACCCAGACATTTGAACGTATCTGCCTCTAGAATAACCAGAAGATGGAAAGTTTACTTTCATGGAGGTAAAAAAAATTAAGCAAAAACATCAGTCCAGACTGGTAGAGGAGAAGGTGGAGTTGGAACTGCTGTGGGATGAGGGAAAGCAGAGGCTTGGTCAAGCTGCAAGAGGGCAGGAGAAGAGGGGAAAAAGGGCTGTGTTGTCTGAGAGATACTGGAAGAGGTCTGCTGCTCTAACTGATTTTTTTTTCATGCGATTTTTGTCTCCTTTGAGACCAGTGGCCAAACTTCTACCAACTTCCCACAGGGCTCAGTTCTCTTCAGTTTCTGCAGACCGAGTCTCCAGGGCAATGATCAACCCTCCTGCAATCGGCTAAGGATGTGCATGTGCCATTGTGAGAGGGGGAAAGGACCCCAGTGGCAAGGTGAGGAAACCTCACCAACTTCCCAGGGGTCCTGCTGCCTTGCCTTTCCTCCTCGCGGCCAGGAGCCGTCCTCGCGCGGCCGGGTGCCCTGCTGCGGCCGAGAGCTGGGACGGCTCCCCGCGGCACTGAGCGGGGAGCAGCCCAGGGACCCGCGCTCTTCTCTCCCCGGCGCGTACGCCCAATGAAGCAAAAAACAGTTGAGATAAACAAGTGCCATTTTTTTATTGCATAAACAAGGCAGTTAGGGAAGCGGTGCGGTCGCAAAAGGGGGTGTATGTGCAGGAATGTCTGACCGTGCCGTGGGCGAGAGGAGGGGAAAGGGGAGTGCTGCTCCCAGGGCTGGTGCACGCGACCTGGCAGAGTCCCATCTCAATTATTTCCAGGCAGCGTCGCGCTCCCTTTGCAGCCCATGGAGCCACCAGGCAGGCTGCCAACAGAGGCAGCAGTTTGGCAGGTTTTTAAGTACTGTCTGCGTGAGTGTGTGGCAGGCCATTTGTACCATATGGCACCCAAGAGCTAATCCGGGAGAGGGTGCTGGGCAGCAAGGGAGGCCAAAGCTGAAATGCCATTTAGAAGAGAACCATCAGACCAAATGGCACAAGGCCATAAAGCCAAACAATGAAGGAGACCAGGGCTGGGAAGGGAGCTGGAGAGTGGAGGATGGCCATGCTCCTGAAACCAGCCAGATTTAATTTCCTCCCCCTGTCCATATTCACTGAATGCTTAGAAACACTGTTGAGTATAAGCATATACTATAAATATTGAAATAGAGATTTCAATATATATAACATATTCTGTATGCATGTATTGCTCTGCTCTGGGAAGCCTGATGAAGAAAAAGCAGAGCTGTGTGGGGAGAAGACATTTCTGCCTCTGCCCTGGGATGGGGAGCTGGTGCTGATGGCTGCTGTTGCCCTGGTCCGTGTGTAGGGGATCTATTGATCTCAAGACGGACCGTCACCTGGCAGGATGGGAACCGTGAGCTTTAACTGATGTTGCTTGGCCCTGGGAAGTCAAGTAGATCTGGTCCATGGTCATCTTTCCTTTGAAAGAATGTTTTATCCCCCAAAACTCAACTGTAAGGTTTTCATTTACAGTCTTGTTATATTAAACAAATGACACCGTAAATGTGTAATCATTTGCTCTCTGCTCTCGGGCTCTAATGGATAGCATTTGTCACACTTATTGATTTTTCTTCTCTTACAGAAATCTAGTACTTCAGGAATATTGAGTCAAGCTATTATCCAGACAGGTGCCAGCCCTCTGAATGACAGACAACAGGCTGTTGTCACTGTAAACACTTGATAGCTGGCAAAAAAAAAAAAAAAAGGAACAGGAGTGTCATTTATCCACTAAAATACTATAAATAAAATATAGACTTGGTAGTTCTTTCATGCCTAAGCTTATAAAGAAGATAGGATTTGTCATGCTAGAATAGACTGATTTGTTGTGTGCTCCCCTCACTGTGGTGGCTGCGACCAGACACCTCGATGAATGGTTCCAGCGAGCTGATCTCCGGCAGCAGTGGGTTATTCCCAGGTTTGTGGGTTTCAGCTAAGCACAGTAGGAATGTTTGTACTGACCTGGGTGTTGCTGATATCAGAAACTGGGGGACACTTCTCAGCGCTCCACTCCTCCTCGGGACATCACTGTGTTTTTGGATCGCTGCTGTGTCACATGGCTGTCTTGGATGAAGCTGTCCAAAATGACAAGTGGCTGCAGCAATTTTAAACTCTTCTGAGGTATGTGTAATGAAATTTTTCTTCTAATGGGCATTACCTTGTTCTTGACCTCACCAAATTCATTTGCCACCGTGTTTTTGGTTTGGTGTTTGGTTTTTTTAGGTATAAGTGAAGGATGGTAGTTCTGCCCATCTGCCGTGTGCTGCACCTGGGTGTGCAGACCAACGCTGCCTCCTCCCAGCGCAGTGGTGCACAGAGCCATGGGGCTGGAGCAGGATGGCCCAGCCTGGCCCTGTCCTAAGCAGCTTTCAATGCAAATGAGCATCTGCTTGATCAGGGCATTCAAAGATCATTGTGCTTCTTGTCTTGCTGAAGGGAAGAAGGTAAAATTTAGAGGTAAGTCAGGAACTGGTGATCTAAAATTAAAAGACTAGAAAAGTATGCCCAAAAGCCAGCACACAGTGTGTGCTTCTGCTTAGCTGTGTGTCTCTACTCTGTTTTTCCCAGAAAAACTTAAAAGTGTACTTAAAAGCAGAGAGCACCCAAAGGCACCTGCCTGGGTAGAGAGAGAAGAGCTCCAGTGTGGTGGCCCTTACTTGTACACTCGCAGGCTGCCAAGCGATGGGACGTGTAAGATGCGGGGCTGCGTGTTTGCAGCATTGCCAGCGTGGTGCCTCAGGGACAGAAGTGACGCTGTGCTTCTCCCCAGTGCCGCCACGCATCGCTGCCGGGACTGCGTGCTCACACACAAAGCGCTGGAGGCCATCTCACCTCCACCACAGCTCCTCCGCCACACTTCACCTAGCTTAATGGCTTCCTACAACATCTTCCAGTTCAAAAGAAGCTAAACCAGCTATACTTATTTTACTTGGAGAAGCTGGTTAGTATGCACATCATTTCTGCATCTACACAGCACTTGAATAGCCTGGGCCTTTTCTTATTACACCAGTGAATAGCAGGCTTACACAAGCAAGTGAAATCAGCTTCTACATCAGGAGGAAGAGAGATCTGTAGCTGTTGGGGAAAACCTTTCGGGTATTTGGAGCTGTTAAGTTATCTGAAGCAGTTGTTGGTTATAATACCATGGTTGTCCATGACTTGCTCTTTAACAGCACGGCATGTCGGTGCCAGTGATCCCACGCATTGCTGGCAATGCAGGTGGTGGAGGAGAAGGCTGTGTATGTTTAAAAAGGGCTTGGGAGCTGCTGAACAGCAATATCAAAAATACCTGCCAGTGTCTCTGCCCTGTTTCAGTTACCTCATGCCATAAAGCAGCTTTTTCCCTCCAGCTCTGGGCTCTGTACCCTTCTAGCCATCAACCCTTGATAGGTCCCATCTGATTTTTATACTTAAAAACATTTCTGCTGATGCTTCCTCCTATATCTCCCCCTCTGCTCCTGCCTTCTCAGTGCACCCGGCTTTTTCCTTAGACTCTAAGCCAAGTAGGTGATTTTACCTCTCATGAGATCCAGCTCTGAGGGTAAGGGTGAAATGTAGGTACTTGCATTCATGAAACATTTGGTTTCAGGTATAACAAGTAGTTTTTTGCAAGCTCTTTCAGATGTCTGAGTGGTCAAGTTATCTTCTTCCTCACTGGATGTCTGTCAAAAGAAGCAGCTGGTTTGTCTGTTATAACCTGTGCTGCTACTTGTTCATCCTTTACATGTTTGTCTTTTCTTAACGCTTCCTCTGCTGTCTCGCTAGGCAGAATTCCAAAATAGAAAGGAAGCACCTTGGTTATTTTTCCTCTTGACTGAATCCTTTACGCTTTCTCACATCTCTTTAGCGGTCCCAGAAAAGATATCTTCTAGGGAAAAAGTAGCTGTATAGCTACATTTCAGTCAGGCCTCCTTTGCACCCTTGTATTCAGCCCTTGTTGGCATGGTGTCCTCGGTTATCCCTATGTTCAGCACACCGGCCAACCGCCCTTTGAATTTTCCTTCTTTTGTTTCCCCTCTACTCCCAGCCGGCATCCCCCACTCTGCTGCTTCACTGACCCCTCCCCACAAAACGCGGGGGCACGGGGATGCAGGACAGGGCAGCTGCCCGCAGTGTCTGACCACAGGGCTCTCACAGCAGTAACACGTGCTGCTCGATGAAACCGGTGCTGAATCCTGCACAGTCTTTAGGCGGCTTCAGCTCCTCCCTTCTGTGAGCTGTATCTGGACATGTTAAGGGACACCTTCCTTGGGAAAGCTTTGTCTACTGAGGTGGAAGACAAAATGCATTAACTGTCATTTGTTAAGCTACATATTGCCTAGAAAATAGATTTCTGAAACCCCAAAACAATGTCAATACATTAAAAAAACTATTAAAAAAGATAGATGCTAAAGCTATTCTGGAGATTTAAATCATAAAACTTTAATCGAATTAATAAGTTCAAATCTAGACATACTAGACAGTCTATTTCACTGAGCTTTAATGTATTTCCCCTTTAGACAATACTCCGTAGTTTATGACTGCTTAAGTAGAGGATACAATAGTTTGCATAAAAAAATGGAACTGGAGGCTCTTTTACTGTGCTGTGGTGCTGCAGCCACATTTACCATCTACTGTAAAATGTTTGTCTCTTTCAAATACCCAAATTCTTTTTTACAGAACGGTAAGCTTAGGTTATGTGCCGGGATTTATACAGTTGTTTCTGGAATTGGTTTTGAAAGCACGCCACAATAAAAACTTGATTACAGGATTGCAACTACTTGTCCTGGAGGGAACGAAACCCCTCTCAGTTTTTGTAAAGGTGGCTCACCTGAAGGAAAAGGCACTGCCTGGAATATTTTGCAGATTGGCGTTTCTGTTTGTTGATTCCATACTAAACAGAATAACCAAGTGTGCTGAAGGTAAAGCCCTCGTTTAATTAACCCTCTTGGTGTAGTACCATGTGATTAAATGTGACTGAGCTGCTCCTTGGGGCTTCTGCTACTGAAAATACTAACAATAATCATTTGTTTTGTTTTTATATTTAAACACATTATTGCATAGCTTGGTGCAGAGATAATTACCAATTTTATCTCCTGTGTTTTTCTAATGTTCATTAATAACAATAAAGGGTTGTAGGTTAAAAACTCATTTAATTGCCTTTATGTTAATGACATTATGAATAGCCTTAGCTACAAGATTCTAATTCTGTCCAGTATCCTGTTTCTCAGTAAAGCCCCAGGAGAGCTGCTCATTTTATCAGCATTACTGATTCAGAGTTTTTCCTTGCAGGTGGGTTTTTGTACATAATCAGAATTAATGCACAACACATTTTGCAAGGAACAGAGTAGAAGCTCTCTGAATAAGTAATTAACTAGAGTGCCCAAGGAAAAATGCCTGAGCAAATTTTTTAGCATATTCATAAAACATTAAGAACAGTCACAAACACAGTGGAAACAATTTACTGATAATATGCTTTCATGCCATTTTCTAACTCTCTTCTTTTTTTTTTCCTCCCTCTCTTTCCCTTTTAATGAATGGAGAAAAAAAAAAAAAAAAGATTTCAGATCTCTCATTAAGGAGCACCTGCCCTTGGAACAGATTATGTTCCAAGTTGCATTGGACAAGGACTTATTGGAAGATAAATGGAAGTCAATACTAGGCTTTTTCAAAGTAAACAGAAAATAGACTTCTCCACGTACAAATAGCCTCTTCTCTACACCACCTTCTTGGTCCTGAAAGACAAAAGGAAGGAAAGGTTACCCGAGTTACTTCTGTGCCTAACAATAATAAAAATTAATAGATTCCCCCAAAGATACTGATGGAGTGCAGTGTGTTTGGAACATGCCAAAGGGGACCCAGATATTTCCGTTGTTTGGTTAAGTGTGTGGGTCTGGTCCTTACCTGCAGGGTACACTAAATAGTGTCTTGCCTATAGCTCAGCCATAGGACCTGCCTGTTCCCACCCCATCCTGCAGCTTAGCACAGGGATCTCAGCAGCAGGTCTTCTCTGCTGGACCGCATGCTGCGGTGATTGCCGTAGCCAAATGGAGAATATTGGGGTGGGTGGCTGGAGCAGCTCTAGCAACCCGGCTGCAAGAGAGAGAATGCAACATCTAGGCAGCTGTGGGCTCCTCTCTGTCCCCCTCCTCCAGCCACCCTCTGCAGTGCCAGGAAGAGCTCCCCGCCTTGGGGGTCCCTGCCTGGCTTCAGACCCATCGGCTGCAGCCCCTTGTGCGGGAGCAGGCAGCGGTCCTGCTGCCCCGGCTCCCGGCTCCTCGGGGCTGAGGGCTCCGCGCGGCGCTGTGGAGGGACTCAACATGGGGGCACCCGCAGCACCACCAGCTCAGCCTGAGAAAAAACGGGTAGGCAAAAAGCTGTAGGCAACGGGTAGTCAGCATTGCAGTCCTTAATCACTGAAAGTCTGGAGCAGAGAAGTCAGATGGTCGTAAAGACCTTAATGTTAAAGAAAATAAGTTTGAAATGTGTTTGTGTTCTTTTTCTAGTGCTAGCTCTTGAGTTTTTGCTCATGACCACGAGGACAAGGAAAACACTCGCTGTTCAGAGCGGGGCTGCCATTCTCAGGCGGTCAAGCGGATCCGGGGGCCAGAGCTGCTTCAGGAAAATGCCGAATCCCGCAACACCCGCAGCATGATGCCAGAGCCGTGGCAGCGAGCACAGCCAGGCTGCCGGGGCTCCAGTCTGTACATGAAGAGGAAAGACCAAGGTGCTCACAGGGCTGTACCAAAACACCACAGTGGGTGGCGGCTTTGCCCTCTCCTCCTGGGGTGGCAGGACTGACCTGGAGGGCTTTTCCCTTCGAAGGCGAAAGGTCTCAGACAGCTTTTCTGGGGACTGCTGGATCAGCCCATGCCGGTCTGCTGGCTGGAGCTTCCTGACAAAGGGCCAGTGGCATGACGGGCTATCGAGGGCCGTCGCTTCAGCTCAGTGCGAAAGCAGTGAGCTGGAGCAAAGGTCCTGCCCCGCCAAGCCTGGCCTGTTTGCCACCAAAATCCCTGCCAGCAACTGTTCCTTTAATGATCTTTATGACAGGCAGAGAAAGCACCGTTGTTTGCTTAGTTTGCTTTAAAAATAGATTGCTAAATTTGCAAGCGACAGTTCAGCATGTGTCTGAAACCCGGTGCCTCAGGGTGTGCAGGAGCACCAGTAACCGCAAATGTGGCACGAGCTCGTGGGGACATGGAAGGTGGCAGCACTAGGGACGCTAATGTGATTAAATCGTGTACAATTCAATTAGTTTCCCTTTTCCTCCCACGGTAGATGGCAGACCCGGCTGGTCACAGGCTGGTGGACAGAGCCGTCGCGTTCAAGGTCACATGGAGCACGTGGTGGCAATGAAGCCACGCGGTTCCAGTTTGACCCTGGCTGTGCGGGGCCACTCTTGCAGAGCTGGGAGCAGAGGATGAGCAGCCTCCCGGGCATCCATCCTGCACTGAAAGGTAGGTCTTGTCAGGCAGCATCTTTGTGCCAAGTGAGGGCAATGCTTAAAATGCCGGAATTTGCCTAGAAAGGGCTTTTCAAATCAGGGCGTAGCCAGGAAGGCAACACTAAAGAGCTAAGTGGGGAAAATGCTTTGCCTGTGCTAGTGCATGGACTGAGAGCGTGAATACCCAGTGCAGGTAAAGCCCTTGTACTCTCCCATGTGAGACAGCAAGAAAGACGAATCTGTTTTCTAGCATTAAAGACATCAGAACAATGTTACCTATTTAACTGAAATACCTGACTGGAGTGGCCGGACCAGGGATTGAAACATCCATGAGCTCTCTGTCCCTGTGACGGGCACCAAGTTTTCAAGCAGATGGTTGGGATGAGCATCCTGAATGCAGAAGGCAATAAGCACGTCTGCAGGGACAGGGCAAAAGACACAACTGCTTGTGGGGAAAGGACATCCCAGAGAACAGGAGAAGCTGGGGCCAGTCCCCATCCCAGCCGTGCAGCTCGGTCCCCCCAAGTGGCACTTTCCCATGGCCAGGATAGGGTCACAAGTCCCACAGAACTGCAGGCTAAAATCAGACTATTCCACAAAATTCTGGGGTGACCAAAAATTGGTGTGGGAGTAGAGGGACTCCTGCAAAGTCATATTGATAATCTGGAGCCATCCCAGTTTGTTTTGACCTATTTTTGGTTTCTTTCTCACTCCCTACCTTACATTTCAAAATGAAGGGCCATTTTTACATGACCAAAATGGATTGCTTTCACTGGAAATGTTTGGAAAAGGGCATCCTCTCCCCACAGTAACGGAAAAACTAAACCTTACACCTCCTTTCTTAAGAGAGCTGCCACGAAAAAGCGTTTCATTCAAAAACTGCAGACTGGTTCTCCACAGAGCCTACCTCATCCTGTGCCTTGGGTGACTGTGCTTTGTGGCTGGGTGGGACAGGACTCGTGTGGTAGTTATTTGGGAAGAAACATATGTTCTGTTATATGGTAGGAGATCCAGCAACCAAATGGCAACCTAATTTCTGTCTGTGGGTGAAACGAAACTGGATTCTGGCAGTTGTTCCAACATATGAAAGGAAAGCATTATAAGAAAGTAGGCATTTTGTAGCTTATTTTTAAGTAGAATTCTTTTCTGACCTAATACCTGCAGCCTGAAAACAATTTGTCAGAGCCCCATCCTTCCCTGTTTTGATGGTAAAATGTGTAACTTGTCCTTCCACACTTCATTAATTTGTGTTTTGTGCACATCTAGCTAACTATGCAACCCCTAGGCTTTTGGTTGTATGTTACACCATTTACTATTACAACAACTTAGCCTTCAGCAAAAAAGTCCTCAAAATGAGCCCAAGCTACTTCTGCATATCTGCATCAGATATTTGAGTCTTGGAGCTAGCTCTGTAAAAGGTAGGGATTTAAAAATAACAAAACAAACCCCGTGAAAATTATCCAATCCATGAAAAATATGCAGCCTCAGCAACATGGAATCACAGCAGATACACTCTATCGGTGCAGAAGTGATTGCAAGCCCTGTCTTGGGGTGGGCTCTAACAAAAGGGTTAATGCCTGGGAGGCACCCGCGTTCCGTAGCCCCCCGCCAAGGTCAATGGGAGCCCTGCCTGCTGAGCACAAGCAGGATCAAGCTCTGTTTTTCCATGATGTTTAACACAATCGGGTAACGCCATGGTTTCTTTGCACTCTTTGTAGCTCCATTTTTAAAAATATTGCAAATGACCTAATCTATTTCATTATTAAATATAAAATCGTGGAGAAATTGCTTATGCAATCTCTTCTGTCTATTTTTGTGGGGGGGTAAAATAGGCAATTGCTTTTAAATAAAGATTTGTACTTAACTACTAATCTGATGCTGTGAATTTACCCTTTTCCTAAAGCTAGGCATATTCCCTAACATTTTCTGGTGGTAAATATGTAGACCTACCGCTTATCCAGTAACAAGTGAGCATATTTGCAGTAGATTGGAAAGAATAAAAACAAACTAATGTATATTTTTCAACTTCCTGGTGCTTTAACCTTTCTTAAGAAAAGACTCGGGGGACATAATTGAAGGAAAGTGTTTTTCTTCAGCAGATGGATTGCTTTGCTCAGATAATATTTTAGTTATGCCAATAAAATGAAGGGTACCCAGAAAACCATGAAACTGCCAGCAGTTGTTAGTGTACGACTATTACCAAGGCAGAAATGAGGCCAGAGCAGTGATAAATGTGCACATCTCTTCCTCCATCAGCTGAGGAATGACCTGGATACACTTTACATCTGAGCACCAAGTGGGCCAACATTTTTCACAGCAGCACTTAATAGTGGACATTAACTTAGCCCTCTCCAAAAGGGCTGACCCGGAGGCTACCCTCTGCGGTTCTCCAAACTGTAATCACTTCTGCAGTCTGTAATTTTATCAAATCGCATGCACCTTTTCCAGCCACTTATTGGCCAATTAAGTCAAGTTCTCACTGAGGGGGTCCAGCTGGCTTCAAGTTATCTTAGATGAATTGATTGAAGACATTCTGCAATCTATGAACCCAGTTTAATGATCTAGGTGATAATACTTGTAATTCTTCTCAGTCAAGGGAATTTGCTGCAGCTGTTGTCTGCAAATCCATGTTCTGATACAGTGAAGTACCAGAAGAGCGTTAATCCGCCCTCAGAGTTTTATAGCGATGGCTGCATTGTGAAATGGGAAATTTAACATTCACACAGCATTGCCAAGCAGAGACAATTTTTTTGTTGATGTGTTTTTTATTTTATTCTATTGTGAGTGTTAAAGAGGTTACATGGAAGAATATATTATTGATAATACTTAAAATTGGAGACTGTACAGCAGTATAAAACAGCCTACTAAAATATTGCATAAAATGTTTGAGCTGGAAAATGAGGTTTGCCTCGGAGCATGAACATATCATTTTTAAAATTCGGAGGTGGAGCAGAGCTCCAGAAATAAAGCCACTGGGCCAGATCAGCTCCCCAAGACATTCTGACTATCTGGAGTCAGTTTTGCTATTCCAGAGTTATGCTGGTGTGGATGAGACAATAATCTGTCTCTCTTTTTTTTATTTTTATTTTTAATTTTAAACCTTTTATAGAAGACATAAACACAAGGGAACAGGTGCTACTTTCAGCCATGCCAGCATAAATCAGGAGTAACCCCACGCTTATGTGGTGTAAACCGGTGAAGAATCTGCCTCTGAGACTGGAGTCCTCCTCCTCCCCAGATTCAGAGCCCTTGAAGTGCTAATGAAGGAATGCCGTACTTTGACACAGGCCTGAAGTGTATCTCCGAGACCTGCAGTCGCCTGCACAAGGACCTGTGAAAACAAAGAAATAATCATATTTGCTTGCTTCAGCGGCATGTGCCTCTTTTCTGAGCCCCAGGAATGTTAATCCCCTCCCTATGAAACAAATAATGTAACTAACGCTAGGGAATATTTTTCATGTTGAAAATTCAAAATACTTAGTAATGAAATATCCTATAGTGCATTTGTGAAGTTTCTGTTTGTGAAAGGGAATGGCTGGGGTTTGATTTCCCTGCAAAAGCAGCAGCTGCCGTATTAATTTATGCTGTGCTGCAGACACCCATTCGCTTCTCAGTCACAGGGACTTCCCCTCCCGCGCAGTGTGATTGAGCCCAGCTCTGCCGATGCCTGCCTTGCCGAGAGACTCTGCTGCTTTTCAGGGGATTTAATTTTCTTTTTTTTTTTAACTGTAGGATGCTGGGAAAAGTCACCTTTTTTTTATGGGATACATTTTCAAAGAGTTACATGGGGTTTCCAGCACCGTCCAGCTCTCCCCATGCCCGTGCCTGCCGAGCCTGGCGTCAGAGACCTCCCGGCTGCTGTGGCCGGAGGGCTGTGCTGGGCGAGGAAAGCCCTTCTTCCCACCGCAGCCTCGACCTGTCCTCGCGTGAAGCCAAAGCCCGAGTTCGGTGGGGCTTCTCATTTTTGGTGGACTCAGATCAAGCTGTGTTGGTAAACCCAGGTCTGTTAGTCAACTAACTACGCGTATTTCAAGCATTAGTCTTCGGGGATTTATGAGCTATTTGAAAAGAGTTGTAAAGATGATATCAAATGAGGATCTCCTCTCTTGAGAAGTTTGACTGGCTGAAGGAGGTGGTGTGGTCCCACCAACAGAAGGAATTGAGCTGCTTTGCCTAGGTGTGCTGCTACTGTGCCTGGGGAAAGCTGTGCCCTCTCTAGCAGGTCTCTTTCCCGTTTGCAAAGTGGGGATCACGTGGCTGACCTCTTCTGTAGAGCCACGGGGGGCTGCAAGCTCAGGGCATTTGGGTGCCAGCTTCAGTGCAGGTAGGTTGGACTGAATCCCTGTGGATTCACATGCCAGAGCTGGGTGCCTGGGATTCCCATCCCTTGGGGAGACGGACCCTTGGCGAGGGTCCCCGAGCAGCCCCTTGCCTGTGGCCCTCTCCGCCCAAAGGTGGCCGTGGCCAGGGTAGGGGTGGCTCGCACCACGGGCTGCGCTAGCTGGGTACGATGCAGAGCTTTCCAGGGGATTTGGGGGATGAGCGTAACGGGGGGAGAAGCGGGTCAGACATGCGCTGCCATTTATGAAATTAGTGAGATGTAAACAGCATGCAGGAGTAGGAAACGTCTTTGATGCTAACCCTAGAAAATAACTCCGAAATTAACTGCACCGAGGGCATGCTCCTGCCTGACTGGGTTGATCTGCGCAGAGCCAAGCCTTAGTGTCGCGTTGGCCATGCTTCAGCGGATGCACATTTTCCTCGCCCTGCTGTTGTTGCTCAGAAGGGAGAATGGGGCCGGGGATCTCTCCCCGTAGCAGGGCTTAGATTAAAGCATATATGACTAAGGAAGCCTGGTATGGCCACAGAGAACATCTTGTTCCCCATATTTAGCCATGGGCAATGTCAAGTACTATATATTACACGACTGCTTTTCTCCAGTCCTGTAGGCCTTGTTTTAGAGGTTGACTGCACGAGTCGAAGGCTTAGTTTTAAAATAACAGTTCTACAAAAAAATATTCGATTTTTCATCTTCACCACCCAGAACTGCAGCTCCCAAATTAGGGGGCTGCCTCGCCCGAGAGAGAAAGCAAGAGACCTGCTAGCGCAGCTCTGCGGCATCTCCTGCTGGGGCTTTGCCGGGGCCGGGCACTGCTGCGGTAGCAGCCCTGGTGCAGCATTACATTTTCACCACGGATGCGCTAAAAAGCGGGGTTAATTAGCACGGCTGCCTTTGATCCTCTGCTTGCGAGGGAAGAGAGAGTTTAGTCAGTAACACCAGCCAGCTTCCAAACACTTTATGGATTTTGGCAAAAGGCAGCACAGTCATAACATTTGAATATTAGCACTTTATAGCTCCGCCACACTAACAACTGCTAATTAGGCAGCTTGGGCATGGCTAAGCGCTGCCTTGAACCTTGTGTAGTAATTTACACCTATGCACAGCTACAGCTCTGATGTGGGAAATCTTTGCACCCAGTTCACATGTATGGAGACGATTAGCGGCAGCGAAGCCGGCGGAAAGCCTGATATTGGATTCTTCTTGTGTTCCCCCCTTCTCCTCAGCACTTAATTTTGCTTTCCTGGAACACCCACAGGTAGAGTGTGGGAAAACTCTGGGATGGCAGCTCATCTGCCGCGATATCTTTGGAGAACTTGCTGTGCTAACTCCCAGGATGGAATACATTTCAGCAGAGCACAACCACTTTTAACTGCCCCAGGGAATTCATCCTTCAAATAACCTCCCATAGCTTTTTCAAGATCTGGAGATATGTTTTCTTCCCATGCCAATAGATTCTTTGCTTGGCCAACAGCAGTACTAAAGTTGAAATGTTTGATGCTGTATCCCTGAGTGTTGCTTTCTCCAATTTTCCT
Source organism: Buteo buteo (assembly GCF_964188355.1). Lineage (NCBI taxonomy): Eukaryota > Metazoa > Chordata > Aves > Accipitriformes > Accipitridae > Buteo > Buteo buteo. The sequence continues at coordinate 26,386,254 of NC_134180.1, forward strand.
TGCACTCTGCCTTTTGTGCACATGGGCTTATAAAATCACCATCTGTGATTTGCAGTGTTAAATTCCCGCCCCCACCTATTATTAATATTAAGGCAATGAGGTTTCCTGCTCCTCATACAGCCATTTGCAATTAAAACACCAGCACTCTGATAATCTTCTGCAGCTGGGTTGTCTGAGGTGTGATAAATAAGTGGTGCATGTGGGGCTCTTGCCCCAGTGGTGACTTGGGTCTCTATTGCTCTCTGAGGCTGCTGTCACTGCTGGAGTTAGCGATCAGCTGAGCCACGCATCTAGAAATCACTTACTGTTTTAAGTGCTCATTTCTAATGAGTATTGTGTTTGCGGTGTTCCCAGCTATAGACCTTCTCCTGCTGAAAGCAACTTGACATCTCATGGAAGAGCTTCTCCTTATCTGCTCCTCTCCCCTGGCTTGCAGGTAAATGCTGGATTTTTGGAGCTTCCTTCCTCAGCTCTGTACCAGGCCTGTTGCTGAGCCGGTGGGAGTGGTGTCCTGGGCTGGGTTTCCTCCTCAGGAGCGGAGGTCATTCCTCATGGTCCCTGGGGAAGGGGAGTGCCCTGGGGATCTGGACAGTGGCTGCTCCCTGGTTAGCAGAGCAAAGTGGATTCACCCGAGTTAAACATATACTTATTCTTTATAAATAATACCAATTTTTCTTTCTTTTAACAGAAAGCAGCTAGGGCATTATATAAACAGATAGAAGGTAAGGGTGAGTCTGATGGGTATTTCTCTGGGAAAAGCCCAAGATGCTTACCTCATTATTTCTTGGACTACTTTAAAATCAAATACGTCTTTCCTTTATGATATACCGTCCTCACTGCTGGTGAGGGAATAGACCTCGATTACATTTGCAATGGTAGCTAGGAGAGAGTGGGGTTTTTTTTGCAATTTCCTCATTGTTTTTATATTTAATTACTTAGATCCTGAGCCCTGGGTACTTAATTCAAGGTGTCTACAAATGGCCACAGAACAAAGCAGGACTGTGTATTTCTGCAGGGTTTAGACTTCAGGTGTGTAGTATGGCCTGGGGATTTGGGCTTTTTCTCATGGTCTGTGTTACAGCTCTTCAATAAAAAGGAAAGTTAGCAATGAAAGCTTGCAATCAAATAAACAATAAAAGAGCAAAACTGTATTTCACCCTCTGTAATTTGATCTGTAAGAAATATAAATCACTCATCCAGAAGAGAGGGATTTTCAATTAGTCCTGTTTTCTTAAACATGCAAATCCCCCAGTCATGTTTAGCAGCACAGTTTTGCCCTAACTCTGTAGAGAATTCCCAAGCAACCCTTAATAGACGGCCATGCCTTCGGGCTTGTCCACTTATGTTTTCTCTCCTGCCTGGGCACAAGATAGATTATGCATATTATTATTCATAAGTGCCACCTATTGAAAGCATAACCACAGGCACGTTTGCAAATGGTGGGCTTGCCCCAGCTGTCCCCGCTCATGCGAAACATTCCTGCTCTCCCACGGACCCCTCCAAACCATCCCCTCAAAATCCCCACTCTTTTCTTGCCAGACATCCTGGCATGGAGAAGGACTTGCAAAATAACCCGTGGACTTTAAAGGTAGCTAAAATTAAGGGGGACTTTTCCCCATTTTCCTCCTGCAGAGGTATTTCCAGCTGCTGCTTTTGTTGCCTCTCCCTGAGCCCTGGGGCTGGCACTGCGGGAGAAGGGTCTAGCCCCAGGTGCTAGGAATCATGGAAGGCAGTGATACCACATTGCTTTAAATATGTGTTCTTCATTAAAGAAAGGGATTTCTCTAACTGGTACAAGAAATAATAAATAGTTAGTACGGAAGAACAGAGATGTAAATAGGTGGGAGTCTCGCATGACTGGATGTTATTTGATCATTCTTAGATAAAGGGTAAATAGAAATGCTTTCCTGGTGGCAATTCATGTAGTTGTAAAATAAATATATGGGTTTTTTTACTCTGCTTTTGCATATTAGACCATTTTCCTGTGCATTTGAGTGTATTGCTATAAAGAACAGAGCTTTCTCTTCCTTGACCGCACAGGATAGAAGTTGTTTTCAGTTTGCTGTAAAATGATTTTCAAAAAATCTACAATTATGAGTTAAGAATTAGGAATACTATTTAAATAAATGTTTTGAATGCTGGTGGCTAGAATTAAGCATAGCCCTATGTTTCTACAAAAGGTCAATTGTGATTCTAATTACTCTTATATAAACTAGCTCATGTTTGAACTGCACAGTTATAATTAATATATATGCCTTATTGCCAGCTATGTGCATTTTTGATCATTAGAATCTGGACAGCCTTATTATGTCTGGACAGTCTGAATGAACACGTAAATGGATGCAAACCTCTTTGGGCTGATTTTCTGTTACACCAGTTTTATGATGGTGTAACCGCATTAGCTCTAATTGCGTCACACTGAGATAGATCCGGGGCATCGGAGTGGGGCAGGAGATGTGTGGTGTTCAGCGATGGGAAGCACTGCTCCAGTACTGCAGGATGTACGACAAGGAGATGTAAGCAAGGCCTAGAAATACAGTTGCAAGGTCTCCCTTAGAAAAAACTTGCTGATCTCCAGAGGGAGCACAGCGGCCAATAAATGCACAAGAGCCTTCTAGAGGTTGTTTTTTTTTTCTCTCTCCCTGGAAAGGCATGGTGGGAAGTGTTTTCTCTGGTGGTAGATGGGGCTGAGCTGTGTGATAAGAGGTGCAGCTGCTTCTTCACCCTGCAAAGGGCTCTCATTTTGGCTTCCAGACAGCAGTGAAGCCTGAGAAACCATTACCCAGCCACATGCCTGAGCACAGCCCCGGCGGGCAGTGACAGCCGCAGGAGCCCCACAGCCCGGCTGCCCCTGCCCTCCTGTGCCGCCCTGGGGCCCCCAGGCACAGTTCTGGCTGCAGCCCAGTCCAAGTCTGCCCAGTACATTGCTGTTCTTGGGTACCAACCAAAGAGCAAAGGCAGAATAAAAACTTTGTACCTCAACATTCTTTTTCAACACCCTTTCCCTGTGGAGGATGCAGGATGCTGAGCTCTGTGTTGGCCTGTCCCTGTCCTACCAACTGCACCGATCAGGATCCAGCCAGCAACTCCCAGGCAGTGGCAATGATGGATGAGGGCTTGGACAAGGGCTCCTCCCACCACCCTGGAGATCAGATAGGTACCTGCTGGAAAACCCACTGAAGGATGTTAAAGCCTGGCAGAGGTGTGTTTTCACCCTGTGCTAGGGGTGGCACTGGGTGGGAAGGTTACCCTAGGAGGAGCAAACCCTGGGTGGTGGAAGCAATGACAACTGAAGCACGCCTAAACTAGGGAAAGCCAGGGCCATGGAGGTGGGCCTGGCTCGTGCTGAAGGTTGGATATTGCGGTGCTAGAGAATTGCAGGTTTTCGGCATGCCCTATGGGGAATTTTTAAAATAGATGCAATTAAAGGGAAAGTGTAAGGAGATGGATGCCAAAGATGAACCATGTGGCCTTTAGCTCCCAGCTAGCTGGGCTCACCTCTGGAGGGGGCTTTGCCCATACCCCTGGCTGCCAGAAAAGTCTGTGGAAAGCGTAAGTGCGCCCATTCCTGCACAGATGTGAGGCACTTTCAGAACCTGCCGGGGGCATCTGTGCTGTTGCCCTTGGCAGAGGAGAGAAAGCTGGGAAGGAAAGCTCGAAACCTCTGCTTGCTGCTGTGTGCTTGCACAGTGGAGGTGAGCACAGGAAAAGCAAATGTCCCCGTTTCAAATATGCTTGACTTGCCCCTCTCTCACCCTGGAACCAGGGCTGCTCTGCCCTCCTTGCAAGAGTGGTGAAGGGTGAGCGGTGCTGCTCTGCACTGGGGGGCTCCTGCGTCCCCAGAGGGGACCTTCCTCATGGGAGAAAATGAGTGTTACTGCTCCTTCTCCTCCCTCACACTTTCCACCAGGGACAGGTTAAAAATTGTGGTCAGATCTCCAGAGTTGCCTGGGGAAATCGCGCTGGGCCTGTGCCTCTGCTATCTCCCTGATCAGCGGCAGCAGAGGCACGCTCAGAGGTTGATGCAAACCTGGGCAGAAACCCAATTCTTTGCTTTTAAAACCCTCTCCAGCCCATGAGGCCAGTCCTCACTCTCACCAGCCTTGAGCACAAGTGCCTTGGTGCCTGGATCTGCCTTGCAACATCCTCTGGGCACTTTCAGCATGAAAACTCCCTCTTCCCTGGCCCTGACCCTCCCAACAGCCTCCCCATCTCTCTCCACAGCGGTGGTACATAGTCTCCTCTCAAATACCACTAGAAAACATTGCTTCATCTCTGTGCATCTCCCTCCCTCCCTCCCTTTGCTGTTATTACCCTGCGCCATAATTGTGCTAGTGACTGTGGGAAGCGCTGGAGCACAGCTTTCCTGGGAGGCAGGACGCGGGCTGCTGCCGCCGTGCAGGATAATGGGCTCCGGCCCTGACCCGGGAAGCTGGCGCGCCGGTGAGAGCAGTGCGTGCATCTCTGCACCTACTCGCTCCTCAGCCTCTCCGCCGAACCTGCTGACAAGGGTGCCAATTAGTGTCAGCTGCACGGGTAGCCGGTGATGGGGACACCTGTGCACCCAGGCCACGCAGGCCACTGCCTCACTGCCACCGCTACGGCACAGCTGTCAGATATGGACGGCTCTGCCACCGCTGACCTGCGCCCCGTCGGTGCTGCTGATTTAAGAGGTGAAAGACATAATGTGCCATTACCCATCGCCAGCACGGCACGGCCGCTGAACGGCTCCAGAGCCCGCAGTTGCAGCGTGGGGACCTGGGTCCTGGGTTTGTCCCGCTGCTGGGAAATGCTTGGTAAAGATGCAGTGCTTCATCACCCCCTGTGATGCTATGTTACTTTACAGTGCTGTAGTTTACAATATATTTAGAAGGCTAGATCAATCTCCATCCATCTCCTACCCTCTAACGTTCAACAGCTGCTCATTGCTATGACATTTGTCTTTGTGAACGAGAAGAGGGATAACTCTTAGCTCGAGTAAAGATAAATATTGCAGAGGATCACCTGTCATTTGTGGGTGCGTATCATACACACAATGTGTAGTGTGCACAGATGAACTCTTCCACACGCTTGTGATGCACAAATGTTTTACACACATGTGTGCATGCGTGTGTCTAATATTAATGCACCCAGACATACAAACAGTTGCATGTACTTAAGCAGGCATGTGCTCACTGTCTCTGCACCTCCCTGTAGAAAAGCTGTGTTCATATGTGTATGCTTGCGTGCATAAATATTGTCAGGAAAAAAAATAATCAAGTCACTATAGATAGCATCATGGAAAATTAAAGATGAAGCTCAGAATAGACAGCATTAATAACCCAGGCTGTTATGTCACCAGTTGAGTAAGATGCCTTATGAAGAGGAAAAAGAACGCGTGGAAATATGTAAGTAACGTACACAAGCATTGTAGGCTCTCGCACCTAGGAGTGCATGCTTTTAAAAGGATATGTGTGTGCGAGTTTGTGCAGGTGTGCTATGCATATCTGAAAAGGCTTCACGAGACAACTGAACACAAAGCCAGTGTGTGTTTGTATTAGGTTGAGATGCTGGCATTAAGATAATTATATGACTCTATTAGCTGGGCGTTATGGCTCCAATTTCACTTAACATCTGAGTTGTTCACATTAAAACATGCCCTTGGCCTGACAAGGCATTATTAACTTGCATTTAATAAAAATAAAATATTACATTTAAAAAAATTGAAAGCTGACAAATTTGATTTAAATGAATACTGAACTCCAGGCAAATGTGTTGCTTGAACTCTGCCTGCTGTACTGGAGCTGACAGGAAGCATTAAAGTAATAGTGAGTGGTCAATATGTGATTAAATATCACATGTCAAGCTTAGCAAGAATGTTCCTTCCAAAGAAAATTATATTGTTAAAAATAAGTGACAAATTCTAAGCAGCTCCTTCAAATTCATAAAGACATGTGAAAGAATGGAAGTGTGCTTGTAATAAACTGGAATCTCTGCAGGAGACGGAGAATATACTGTCTTTTGCACAAAGCCATATAGAGCATCTACAGGTAATCAGATAAAAATGACTGCACATATTTGAAACAATACATTTCCTTTGCATTTGCTATAGAACATGAAGAGAAGAGACATGCTACATTTTCACACCATGTTTTCATCTGAAAGCTTTTGCTGTCATGCTGTTCTGTCTAAAGGGATTATTTATTTATATAGAGACTCAAGCATCTATATGTGTACATACATGCATAGATATATGTATGCACATGCTAGAGCAATCATAAGCGGGATTTAGAGTGGCAAAATTAAAACTAAGTCAGATTTTGAAAGAAAAAATTGTCATAGTAATAATAAATCCACCCCCACCCCTCCCCCCCGGCCATTAGATGTTTGGGAACACTAATGCTTCATGGCTATCATCTGTTATGGATTCCAGCTGGGAGAACATGCTTCAACACGATCAACTTTCATTGTGTGTTTGCTGAAAGAAAGACCTAGATGTCATTGCTTCGCTTTTGCTTCAGCAGGATCAATCCAGGATTACCAGGGTGCGATAAGGGCAGTGTCCAGCAGTCCATTTAGGTTAGAGATAGCAATAACATATCGGGATCTACAGTCTCAGACAAATGACTTGATGTGCCTAGGTCAAGAGGTTACCAAAGCCAGGTGAGATCTGAGACCTATTTATCACTGCCTGAGCTCAAATTAAGTTTTAAATATTGTCAGAAATGAAAAACTGCTACCAGATGGTGTCAAGTTAATTCATCTCACTGTACTCAGAAACTGACTTTTAGCTCCATCACAGTGCCTGCTATCCTGCATTAGAGGGTGCCTGTCAGAGAAGCTCCTTTAGCAGAGAGGTAGGGGATCTGCTTGGCCTTTGCTTCCAGCTTAAAAGATGGATGTGTTGCATTTCTGTGGTGCGTGGCTATAGGAGGCCTTTGTCACGCATATGGGTCTGAGACGTGGCCCTTCTTACAAAGCAGTGTCCTGCAGAACAGAGGTTGGGGGGTGAGATCTGGGGCCTCGTTAGCTCTTACTTGATTGAGAAACCTGTTGTTCTACCCACCTGGTCCAGGGAATGGGATTTGTTGATCTGTAGAAAGAGGCATTTGGGGATGAAGACTTTGACCCTGGCATGTTGGTGCAAAGGGCCACAAAGCTCTCCCACGCACTGCACAGAGCTGGCACGACTGGCCTGCTCTTTTCCTCTGCTCCCATTTCCCTTTCAGGGCTGCAAGGAGCGTGCCACCCTGCCTATCCCCGTCGTCCCCTGGGCAAAGGTTGGGATATGTTTTAGTTTACAGCGTTCAAAGGAACACAAAATGACATCCGTCAATTTTATGCTTCTCCTCTCTCCCTCGCCCATCTGCTCTTCTTCCCGAGCCCTGCCTTCAGCTCTGGCTTCAAGCACAGTGTTTGAGCCCTCCAGCAGCAGGGAGTCTCCCGAGGCAGCAGGGTGAGGGTGTCCCCACATCAGGGATTCCTCCCCTCTGATGTGCATTTATGCTGGCTGCCTTGGCCCTCCCTGCAAGCTGGGTTACAGCCCCCAGCCCTTTGGTGTGGAAAGGGGAGATGAGGCCCCTGCAAACAAAGGTCCTGCTGGCGGGGAGAAAAGAAGCAGCAACCAGCAGTACGCGAGGCTTCTATGCCAAGCGCTTCCCTGGCAAACCAGGACTCCTGGTGCCAGGGTGCCTGAAAACTCTGCTTTCTATGGCTACCACATACTGCTCTGTGGGTTTTGGCATGGCAGAGTTGGGCCGGAGTAAAGTCACTGTGTCTTCGGAGCGATCACTCACCACCAAGCCACAGAACCTCAGATTCCCTCATCCCCAAAAGCCCCGTCTCCAACTCCTGTCTTTTTTCTGGTTGTATGAGTAGGGGAAAATGCAGGACTTCTCTAAAGCCCACCATAGCTAGAAGGGTCCTTTCTAAGTGCAAAGACTATGGGAAGAGAGCATTGTACCTTGTGGTAGTGGTAAAACCAGAAGAGTGGAGTGAGAGGTGCTCAGAGCCCTGCTGTGCCCTCTGCAAGGAGTGGTTTGAGCTCAAAACAACTGGTTGTATGCTATCACAGTAGCAAAGGCATCGCTGCTTCGACACAGGAAGAAATCGAAGCCCGAGGATGGTTAATTTTCTCATGGGAAGGTGATACACTGCTTTTTGGACTGGCTTGTTTCTGTGCTAGCACTGAGAACGGTATTGCACTGAAGTAGGAAAAGGCAGTGCAGTTTTTCTACCTTGAACTACCGAAACAGGGTCAGAGCTTGCCAGGTATACACCATGGTTTTATTATCTCCATACCACCTCTGCGTGTGGCAAATACACCGTTCTTACTTCCAGCATCTGACTTCCCGTGGGGCGCAGGAGCTGAAGCTGTGGAGGGGTCTCTGGGCAGGCCTGGCTGCGGGGAGCAGGCTGGGGCCACGGCGAGGGCCACACTGCTGCCTGGCCGGCCAGGCTGAGATGTTTGCATGTGTGTCCTCCTGCCTTCACACCTCTGCTGAAGAGGAAAAAGACTTTGTCATCAGGATGAATGCTGCTGCAGCCAGGGAGTGAGAGCGTGTCCATTTGGGATGCAGATGAGACAGTTCCCAGCAATCAGAAGGATGGGGTAAAGTGGGACACACTAGCAACAAGCAAATTATCAAGCCTGTAAGCATAAAGATTGCAAATGTCTCCTGGTTTCTTAACTTATTATTTTTGGCAGGGTTGCATATGTTCTCTGTGCTCATTCCATGAATCCAGCTGATTATTATTCCAATCACCAGAGGAAGAGAGAGTCACATTAATTTGTAGTAATTAATAGCACTGATGCATTTGACAGCGCATGTTAACAAGCCTCTTTGATTGTTTGGATCTCTAACTGCGGCCCTTCTTGTTTGCATCTCCTCCGAGGAATTCATAATATCAAAGCTTAACGGTATCTGATACTTGTCAAAATGCAATTTATAAAAGTTTAATTCTTTTATTGATTTAGTTTGGTTTTGATGCCTGCAGAGTCAGCTCCCTTGACAGAACTTAGCGGATTCAAATGCTTGTCACCAGCTCGGCCTCCTTTTTGCAGGGAACAATTGCCATAGGCCAAGCCAACAGGCATGGTTTAATTGCCATTAATTAAAAGCATAAATCTCTTTTTTCTTCAGTTGCTCTGCTCTTAAAGGGGGCTGCATCTCTCTCTCTTTTCCTGTGTTTG
>NC_134180.1:26400425-26435425 GCF_964188355.1 Buteo buteo
TCGGGGTCCCCCTCGGTGGGGCGGGGGCTTCCCGTCGGGGGCCGAGGCGGCAATTGCAGCTCCGTACCAGCCCCTTTCCGGCTCCCTGGGGCCGGAGCCCGCTGGCCGGAGCTCGGGGCCAGTCCGTGGTGCCTCGGCCGGGGCCGCTCCCGGGCAGGGACCGGCTGGCGAGCCGGCACCCCTGACCCGGCACATGATGCCCCGGCCCGGCCGCTCGCTGCCCCCAGCCGGCCATTGATTAGCGCTCAAAGTGCCGCTCTAATTAGCTGCCTGCTAATTAACGAGCGGGGGCCTGTCCGACTCCTCTGAGTGGCACCTTCGCTCATCGCTTTGATTCGGCTGTTGCTGATTTATTGGGGGGGGGGGAGCTCCGTGGCTTTGCTTGCAGTCAGACGGGAGGGAGGAGATGGGAAAGGGGGGTCACCCAGCCAGGGGCTGCGGTGACACGGGGCTGCAGCTGTCCCGCATCCAGCCGCGGCCTCAACAAGTGCAAGGGGAGTTCCGCTGCCCTCCGCGCCCGCAGACCGTGCCCGTAGAAGGTGGAAGGCCTTTTGCGTGCGCTGCTCCCGCCGGTGGAGCAGGGGAGGCCGAGGCTGTCGGCGCTGCGGGCGGCGGCGAGGCCCGGCTGGGAGCGGAGCGGCTGCCCCGGCCGGGCCTCGCCGCCACTTTCCCCCAGAATATTTCTGCACAATGGAGTCGAGGATTAAAAAATAGGAGGAAGGAAATGAAAGGTGTTCACTCTTCAGGAACATGACTTTAAGCCCTAAATCCCGATCCCGGGACGGGGAAGTGTATTGTGAGTTAAAGGATTATGCTGGTGTAACATATTACCCCGGATCCCGCATTCCCCTAGGGATAATTAGGACATACTTTTGGTAGATTGCGAACCAAGACGGCAAGATAAATACGGCCGCCGCGGGCTGCTTCCCTGGGGCAGGAAACCTGCCTGTGCGTTTGCAGGTATCTAAATATTTTTCCCCTTTCTCCCGTTCTTTCGTTTTGCTCCTCAGTTTTCCCCTTTCTTCTTCTGTCCCCGTTTCCTCTCCTTGTTCCTTCAAGCGCCCTGATCTGTAGGGACGTGCTGGCAGGAGGTCAGCCCGCCGTGCCGCCAACCCCGCTCGCACCGGGGCCTCCGCGTCGCCTCCGGCCCCGTCCGCGCCGGGCGCCCGTCGGGGACAATGGGGGCGGCCGCCACCGCCGCCCAGCGGACACGGGCGGCCCTGCACCTCTTCCGGGGCCGCCGCCTCCGCTCCCTCACCGGCCTCCGGGCGCAGCACTGGCGCCTAAAGCCCCGGGGCAAACCGTACGCCGGGCTGCCCCCCGGCTGCTCGCGGGGCGGCGATGGGGGGCCGTCGGGGCGGAGCGGGGGATGCTCGTAGCAGCGGGCTGCCCGTGGGCAGGGTTTCCCGCCGTCGAAAATCTTCGTCCGACGTGCGGGAGTGGGGCCGGGACCTGCCCTGCCGCGGCGCCCAGCGAGGGTTGGTGCGCTTCGGGTGTGACACCGGTGAATCCCAGGGAAGACCCGGCGGTTTTAAGCAGCGAGGGCCCAGAAGCTCCTCGGCTGCCCCCACGAGGGAAGGCCGGCCCCAAGCCGTCGGAAGCGAGGCCGAAGGCCGCGGCACTCTCCCCATCGGCACCTCTCCTGTCGGGGCGCGGCTGCTCATCCCGCACCACTGCCCCGGGGCTGCGGCGTCTCACGTCGGGCCCAACAGCCCGCAACGAGTTATCGGCTCGCCGCGGCCCCCCGCGCCCGCTCTGGTCCCCATGCCCTCCCCGCACCCCACCACAGCTCTGAGCGGGACGGTTTCCCCGGGAAACGAACCGCGGGGGGGAGGGGGGCACCCGCGCGACCACCGCACCCGCGCAGCTCTGCGCAGGGCCGGGCGGGGCACTCCCGGTACGGGGCAGGCAGGACGAGGAGGGGGTGAGAAGGGACACTCGTGTCCTCGCTCTCCCGTTCCTCGCCCCAGGCCGGCGGCCGTCTCCCATCACCGGGGCAGCCGTGCGTGCGGGGCCGGTGTGCCAGCCGCCCCACCCCTAAGGCATCGCCTAGTGCCGTGGTTGAACGCCAGCCCCCGAAAAATCTCCCCTGAGCTCCTCCTGCCCTAATCCTGCCCTGCGGCCCCACTGCTATGCCCCGTCCCCCTGCGACCCCGAGATTTGGGGCCGCGGCTGCTGTTTCCGGGGCTGGTAGGGTCCCGTGGCCGCTGGAGGCCGGGAGGGGAGACGTCGGGGTGGGCTTGGTAGGGGCCTGGAAATGGTAATTCGTACTAAAATATAACTCGGGGAACTCTAAATCATTTATTACCACCTTTATAATTACTCCGCTAATTAGGTTGACACGCCACTTCATCAGGATTAATACGACGTCTTGTCACTGGCACTTCCCATTACTCTGACATTCAACCAGGGAACCGTCCCGGGAACACCGGATGATGCTCTCCGGAGGATCCGATCCGGCGGATGGGGAACCGGCGCCCGACGGGGCGGCGGCGGGGACGGGCGCGGGAAGGGGGGGGGGGCGCGCCCCCCCCTTCCCGCGCCCGTCCCCGCCGCCGCTGCCGCTGATTGGCTGCGGCCCGCTCTGCGTCAGCTCCCGCTCGGCCTTCCGCCAATGGGGGCGGGCAGCGGCGGCGGCAAAAGCCCGGGTTTATAATAAACGGCGGGGGGGGACGGGGGGGGACGCGGCGGCCGTGACGTCACGGGGGGAGTCGCCGCCGCCGAGAGGAGCTCGGTGGGCACGGGCGGGCGCGCCGCAGTGGCCGGTGTCCGCCCCGCTCCGCGCCCGCAACTTCCCGCAACAAAGTTGGGCAGCAGAGAGGCGGCCCGGCGGCGATGCGGTGCTCGGCGGGGGCCCCGCGTTAGTGGCGCCCGCGCCGCCGGTGCGCGGGTTGGGGTAACCCGCTTCCCCCCCTCCACCCCCTCCCCCCTTCCCCTCCACCCCCGGCGCGACCCCCGCGGCCGCCCGCGGGGATGCGGGCGCGGCGCTAAGCGGTCCGCTATGGAGGGGCCGAGCGGGTCCAGCTTCGGGATAGACACGATCCTGTCGGGCGGCAGCACCGGCAGCCCCGGAGTCATGAACGGAGACTTTCGCCCCCACGGCGACGGCCGGCCGGCGGATTTTAGGAGCCAGGCCACGCCGTCCCCCTGCTCGGAGATCGACACGGTGGGGACGGCGCCCTCGTCGCCCATCTCGGTGAGCATGGAGCACCCCGAGCCGCACCTGGGGGTGGCGGAGAGCCTCCCGCCGCCGCCGCACCACCTCCACCTCGGCCCGCACCCGCCGCCGCCGCCGCCGAGTTTGCAGCCGTCGCCCCCGCAGCCGCCGCCGCCCCAGCTGGGCTCGGCCAGCTCCGGCCCCAGGACTTCCACCTCTTCTTTTTTAATTAAGGACATTTTGGGCGACAGCAAACCGCTGGCGGCGTGTGCACCTTACAGTACCAGCGTCCCCTCTCCCCATCACACCCCCAAGCAGGAGGGCAGCGCGGCCCCGGAGAGTTTCAGGCCCAAACTCGAGCAGGAGGACGGCAAAGCCAAGCTCGACAAGCGCGACGACACGCAGGGCGACATCAAATGCCACGGTGAGTACGGCCCGGCCCGGCCCGGCCCCGCACCGCCTCGGCCGCCGTGAAAACCGGGGCCGCGACGCTCGGCCGCGGTGGTGAAACGAAAATCGGGGGGAAGTCTGCGGTAGGAGCGCTCCGCTCTGCCGGGGCTTGTCGGTGGTCCTCGCTATCGCGGGTTTAAAAGATCGGTAGGAAATGAAAGGGTTTCCCCCCCCCTCTCTGTCGGCCTTTCCTCCTCTTTTTTATTTAACTTCCCTGGTTTTAAGGAAATAGCCGGAGCAGTGGGATCGCGCTGGAAACCAGAATGTATTTATTTTTAATGCAAATGCGCATAAATGATTCTCCGGCTTTCTAAGAACCGGCGGCTCAGCTGCACTTACTGCCTTCAGCCTTTTCATTTTTGCTCATTCGATCTAAAAGAAAAATAAGGGAAAAAATCCCACTTCCCCGACAGCCAATTCCAAGTAAACGAAAAAACTTTTAATTAAAAATAAAGCAATAAAAAAACCCCAAACCAATCACCGCGATAGGCAGCAGAAGGTCGGAGGGCTTTGTGCGTTTTGCAAAACACCCGGGTTTTCTCCGCGCCGGGCTAGGAAGGTTATTTCTCCGTCTTTTATTCTTTTTTTTTAATTACGGATTTCGTGCTGATGGGGAAGCCCCCGGCGTGCGGGGTTCGTAAATTAAAATAGCGATGTGTGCGTGGGGAAAGGAAGGGGAAGGAAGGAGAAGAGTGAGCAAAGGCGAGGCAGGGAGAGGGACTATATTCCCTGCGGTGCCGGCGGAGCTGCCCTCCCTCGCAGGCAGCCCAGTTCAGCCGAGAGGCGACAGGACGCATTTTTCTAATTTTGCCCCACTGAGGTATTTTCGCCAGGCTGAAGAACAGCGAGACGCCCGGCTGTGCCGCTCATTTGGCTCTTTTAGCATTAGCATAAGAGTGCCCAAACCAGATGTACAGTCTGGTCTGGCCATTTTTGCGCGCACCGACCTCCCCAGTGGGTCAATTAGGGAGATTATTGTTCTTCCTGCGGGGAAGATCAAGGAGCGCCACAAACCCGGGCCCGAGCGGAGCCGGATTGACGTACCGATTTCCCGGGGTTTCGGGCCGGGGGGGAGAGGGCGAGGAAATAACGAAAGCCCTGTAGCCGGCAAGCGGAGGGTGGAAATCCCGCCGTCCCCGGGACGGGCTCGCCGCCGCCGCCCCCCGCCGTCTCTGACCGTCCCCCCCATGCCCCGGAGGGGCCCCCGGGGAGGGGGCGGCGGGGCCCGGTAACCGCGGCGGGGCGGGCGGCGAGCCGGTGTCCCGCCGGCCCTCACCGCGCCTCGGGTCGCTCGCAGGGACAAAGGAGGAGGGCGACCGGGAGATCAGCAGCAGCCGGGACAGCCCGCCGGTGCGGGCCAAGAAGCCGCGAAAGGCGCGGACCGCCTTCTCCGACCACCAGCTCAACCAGCTGGAGCGCAGCTTCGAGCGGCAGAAGTACCTGAGCGTGCAGGACCGTATGGACCTGGCCGCCGCCCTCAACCTCACCGACACGCAGGTGAAAACCTGGTACCAGAACCGGAGGTAAGGTGGCTCCCGGCGGGGCGGCGGCCCGGGGGCTCCCCGGAGAGCCGGCGGGGGTGGGGGTTGGGGGGGGCAGGCGGGGAGCGCCCGGCGGCTGCCCCGCGCCCTCCCCGGCGGCGGGCTGGGGGGTCCGGCCCCTGTCACCGCTGCCGTAATTTTCTGTCTCATTACATACGGCTGCAGCCACCCTAATTCTGTCGCAAACCATTAGTGTCAGCGCGCTGCGATCTAGCCGTGCGCCGTGGTTATTAATTTGGCCGGAGCCGCCGCGTGCACGGGTCGGGGGGCCGGGGGGAGCCGGGCCCGGCTGGGGGGTCGCGCCGTGCGCGGGCCCGCAGGGCCGGGGCGCCTGTGGCGCGGGGCCGTGCCGGGGAGGGGAGGGGGCTGGCCGCCCGCGGAGCCCCGCGGAGCCGGGCCGGGTGCCCCGTCGCGGCGCCCGCCCTGCAGCCGCCTCTTGTTCCCCCCGGCAGGACGAAGTGGAAGCGGCAGACGGCGGTGGGCCTGGAGCTGCTGGCCGAGGCCGGGAACTACTCGGCCCTGCAGAGGATGTTCCCCTCGCCCTATTTCTACCACCCCAGCCTGCTGGGCAGCATGGACAGCACGACGGCGGCCGCGGCGGCCGCGGCCATGTACAGCAGCATGTACCGGACTCCCCCCGCGCCGCACCCCCAGCTCCAGCGGCCGCTGGTGCCGCGGGTGCTGATCCACGGGCTGGGGCCCGGCGGGCAGCCGGCCCTCAATCCCCTGGCCAACCCCATGCCCGGCACCCCGCACCCCCGGTGAAGCGGCACCGCGGTCCCCGCAACGAGCCCTTCCCCTCCCCGTCCCCAAACAAGCCCCAGCACCGCAGAGGAGGAAGCGAGGGGAAGCCGAGGGGCAGGAGCTTCTGCAGGCAGCCACCGGCCACCGAGGGAGGCGATCAGTCAGAGCAGGGACTCTTGAACCGTGAACCCAGAGCCGAGCCCGTAAGTGAAACGACCACACGCGGGGGAAGGCGGGCAGAGCCGCGGGGCGACCCGCCGACCTCGGCTCCTGCGAGGCAGGACTTGGAGCTCGGAGAGAGAGAGGGACGGAGGGGGAGGAGGAGGAGGAGGAGAGGGAAAGGGAGCCCGAGCCCGCCGGAGAGACTAACGGCTGCGGAGGACGGAGGGAATGAGAGCGCCTCGACCCCCGCCCGGCAGAGAAGACCGGGGGAACGGAGAACTTTGCACTGATTTTTCTCATGACCTTTTTTTTTTCTTATTGAAAAGTGGCATGCTCCCTAATGCGAACAGAATTGTACAGACCGAGTGCTGAGTGCTATATCATATTTATTATATGTCGTCCAAAAAAAGGAAAAAAAAAATTCACTTCTATACGTTAGTTTAAAACGAACGAACGTGAGTTTCCCCTCTCCCTTTTCATGTCTTTTTGGATTCAGTAAAATAAATGCTTAGATGACAAAATATAGATTTTTTTGTGACTGAAAAATTACATGGAAAAAAACCAACAACAACGAAAAGAAATAAACTTTATCTTTTTTTAACAAACGTGGAAATTCAAGGTAGCTAATTTTCCCCGTGACGAGAATGCAAGAAATTCGGAGTAGAAAAGGCAAATGCCACTTTTTCTTTTTTTTTTCTTATTTTTATTTTATTTTTAATTTTAGGCTCGTTGTTTCACAACCGGCGCTATTTTTCCCTATCTGTATTTTAAAGGGAAAACAAATCCCCGCGCAGGTGTCGTGCCCCTCACCGTTATTTTAAGCATCTGGGCAGGGCGGCGGTAGGTTTCCCGGGCAGGCGGCAGGGAGAGGCTGCGGCGCGGCGGGCGGCCCGGCTCTGCTCTGCTCCCGTCCCCGGGGGCGGGCGCGGCGGGGCCGTGCCGGCCTTGGGGACGACGACCCCGGCCGGGCAGCTGTCTCCGCACCGAGCCGGGGCCAGCAGCGACCGCCGGCGGTCGGGGTGAGTAACGAGGGGAAAGAGGCACGGAGAGAAGGGGGGTCTCGGCGGACACGCAGCCCCCGAGTCCCGCCGGCCTTTGATTTTTGTTGCTGCCCCCCGCTCCCTTCCCCTGGCAGGCAGCTTCCCTCCCAAGAGCCTCTCTTCCCCCGGCCGCCGGGTCCCGCGGGGGCAGAGGGGGCGCGAGTCGGGGCTGGGGCCTGTGACCCTCCACTGGGCTCCGGGGACGGCTTTGGTCCCAGCCTTTGGAGGTGAGCACCCCCCTGCGAAATTAGAAAGTTATACAGCAATTACCTATAAAACATTCATAAAGTCCAGTATCATCCTCTCCTCTGAGGGTTTGGCTTTCTTCTTTTTTTTTTTTTTTTTCCCCCTTTCTGTTTTTGCTCGTGGGTTCCTTTCTTTTGAGATAGAAGGAAAAAAAAAACCAAAACAAACCCAAACCCGAAAAAAGAAAAAGAGAAGCCTCCGGGCACGTTTATTTGGGCTTTGCTAATTAGCGAGCGGCTTGCTGATTTCTCTGCTAATAAATTCGCGTTAAAACCATATTGACCTCTGCCTTGATCTAACAAAAGGGGAGCGGGTCGGGAACGCCCACCTCGTTTTCTGCCCGTGTTGCGGCGGTCGCTGTCTATTCCCCCGCGCCTCCGCCGTGGCCCCCAAATTACCCCCGGCAGGAACGACCCGGGAGCGAGGCCCCGAGTGGCCAGAGCCTCCGGCCCCGCCTCGCCTCGCCGCCGAGGTTTTCCGGGGAAACGCATCCTATCCGGGCTGGGGAAGGAGGCAGGAAATTTAGGCTCGGTTAAGGCCCTTTCCTGAGTCTAAACAAAGGATCCTGGGCCGTTTTCTCCCCAAAGGAGGCGACCCAGCGGGAAAAGCTGGTCCCAGCTCGTTGTTCTTCCCGATGGCTAAATCGGGGCTCGGTTTTGACTGCACAAACTCTCTGAAAAGTAGTGAGAATAAGGAAGGAAAGTTCATGCGAAATAGATGAGTGTCCCCCAGCTCTCCCCTCCCGAGCAGGGCCGGCCCGGGGCCGCGGGGTGCCCGCCTGGGCAGGGGCAGGGGGCTCCCGGGCCTTCGGGACCGTGGCGGGCAGGGGCTTGCAGGCAGGAGAGCGAGCGAGCAGAGGGGAGCGCGGCTGGGTTGGGGTCTTGCCGGTGCCACGTCGGCCGGTGTCTAAAGCAGGGTCTGCCGGGGCAGGGGGGCGAGGAACCGCGACCTCCCCTGCAAGGTGTTTCTAGACCCAACTGGAAAGTGCGTGTGAGCGGGAGGAGGTTTGGAGCAGGAATCGCTCCCTTTCACTCCCTCTTTCCCCATTTGGCAAGCGGGGCTGGAAACGTAAGCCCTCCTTCATTCGTCCCGCTCCCCGTTTGCACGGGGAAGGAGCCGACCCGGGGACAGGCTGCCCCTGGGGCTGACCGGCCGGCTCACCCTCGCAGGAAAGGGCTCCCTTGCTTGTTTAAAAAAACCCCGGCACAGGGGCACGCATTTCAGCGCGCTGCGGCAGGACAAAGAGCCGGGCGACGGGCCGGGCTGCCCGGGGTCGCCTCCCCGCCGCCTGGCCCAGCGCGGGGCACGGCGCAGGACCGGGTACCGTTCGCCGTTCGCCGCCGTTGGCGGCCGTGCCTTCCCGGCCGCGCCGTTCGGGCTGTGTCCCCTTTCCTCCCCCAGACGGCTGTTTTCGCCGCGGCCGCCCCCAGGCTTGGTGCCGAGCTGCTGAATTCCTGCAGTCCCGGTCCCTCTCCGCCCTCGCCCGGGCCAGGACGCGCTCTCGGCCCTGGAAGAGGATGTGAACAAATAACCAAACCCATCTGTTGCCAGATCAACGGGCGCTCTCAGCCTTAAACCGCGGGAAATACCGGCACCCGCCGGAAAAGACCTGGCTGTTGCTGCGCTGAGCGTGGAAACAAACCGTGAGCTTGTAGAGGAGCGGCGTCTAAGCGAGGGGACGCGGTAGCCCGCGGGGTAGCTGGGGGTGTTTGCTCTCTCCCCGCACCAGGCAACGGCCCGCAAGGAGCCCCCCCCCCCCCAGCGCCGGGGGACGCGTGCGTCCAGCCGGGCGGCTGCGGCCCCGCCCGCCCTCAGCACCACGGACAGCTCCGGCAGCGCCGGCTGGCCCGGCCCGGGACCCCCGGCACCCCGCACCCGCTGCGCCGGGACCGCCGCGTCCCGCCCCCGCCCGAGCTTCCCGCCTTGCTCCGGGCGGGACGGCGCAGCCCGGGGCTCCGGGAGGCAGGGCTCGGCCGGGCAGCAAGGGGAGCCTTCCGTCCGCGGGGACTTCGCGGCCTCCCTTCGCCGGCGCTTGCCGGCAGGCGGTGATGAAGACGGAGGAGGCTGAGACGGGCTCCCGCGGCCGAAGCACCGCCTGGCTCGTCTCTCCGCCACCCACCGCCCGGGAGGAAGCCCCAGTCCTGGGTCGGGCCCTTAGCAGCCCGGGCCCGGCCCTGAGAGCACGGAGCGGGGGCTGCGTCCCCAGGGCTTTGTCCCCGGTGTTTGGGTATTGCCCCCGCTCCAGCCGGTGGGGCGGAAAGCGGGACAGGACTGCTCCGCTCCCGCCCGTCTCGCTCCGGATTGACACCGGCGCGGCCGCGGTGGGACGCGGGAGCCCCTTTGGTCGCCCTGTCCCCGGTTCCCCTTTAGTTTGTTTCTGCCGAGTCGTGGCTATGTGTTTTGCAGGTGGGCACGACACAGGAGGCTCCTTCGGGGAACTCCTGCTACGCTCAGGCAGGCTTTGGCCGCTCGTTGCAGCCTCCGGCTCCTGGCTGAGTCCCCCCGGCAGCAGAGCCGCGGGTAGGCTGCTCCGCTGGTCTTGGCTGAGGGGCTCTCTCGCGGGATGCAGCAGCAGGATCATGTTTAATTACTCCCCCCCTCCCGGGGGATTAGCTTGGCCATCATTAGAGCAGAAAGTGAGAAGGGGGACTTGGCTGGGCTGGGAGTCAGGGGTGAGCATTGTCTTTGCCGCTCCCAGGGTGCTTGACCTGGCGTCGGGGTGGCAGCTGGGTGCTCCGGGCAGCTGAATCCGCTCTCCCAGCCGGGCAAGCGAGTCCGGTTCAGCCCCTGAGAGCCAGCGAGCAGCACCGAGCGGAGGTCCCGGCCGTGCCGGTTACCCCGGTTGCGTTTACACGGACCAACGCAGCCCGCGTGTAACGTCGTCTCAGCGCTCCGGCGCTGCCTATCGCTCCTACAGCTTTTAGTGTTTCTTGTGCGGGTGGGCTTTTAACTTTTGTTATTTTCTCCCTTTCCAGAGTTTATCTGCCTCCAAATTCACGCGACGCTTCTGTGCGAATGCACGCTGTAAGTCGCCTTAAGTCCTTATCGCAGCCCACTCGAATAACTCGGCTCCAGCCCAGGGCGTGGAGTGAGTGCAGCCAGGCTGAGCTCACCTGTGGAAAGGGTAACCCCCTTCATAATGTTAGAAATATCCCCAGGCCAGGGGTGGCGGGGATGGGCGGCGAATAACCGTTTCAGGTTGGAATTACACGGCTTTTTCACCCCCTCTATTCCGTCCTGCTGCTAAGCCCACGTCTCCCGCCGCTGACACCACCGGGTTGCGTCCCCAGTAGCCGCTTTATCGTGGAGCCCCGTTTGCGAGGAAAGGGGGGGCACAGCAAACCTGACCTGCCGGGACCGCCCTGCGCCCTCGTCCCGCGGGCGGAGCCGCCGGCTCTGTTTCGGGGACGGCATCGAAATGACCCCCGCGGTCCCTGGCGGGGGACAGCTGATGGGGCCGGAGAGCCCCCGGGACGGGCACGGGGCACGGGGCGGGCGGGCGGCCCCCAAAGGCGCCGCTCCCCCGCGCCCCCGTTTTGCGAAGAAGCCCCCGAACTTCATTCCTCCCTTGGGCTGCTCCCGCCGTCGAAGGGCCCGTGGGGCAGCCGCAGCCAGTGCCTGTCTCTGCGTATTTCCAGCCGGAGAGCAGGTCCGGCGGAGCGCCCATCACATTAAAACTCCGTTTCCATATTCATATGCCCTATTTTTCACAAGCCGCTTCTATTAATGGAAGCGCACAAACGCCGGTCCTCAAAATTAGCGGATTTCAAAGGAACCCGAGTGAGGCGCTTTGCGCCGCCAGCGATGGATGGGGGCCGCGCCGGGCCCCGCGGGGCTCCCCCGCCACCGCCGCGCCTGCCCCGGCGGGGAGCCGCGCTCTGCCCGGGGCGCAGCCGCCGGCTCCGTCGCGGCGGCTCCCGGCCTCCCCCCGCGCTGCCCCGGGCCGTGTCCCGCGGGACCGGCGCTCCGGCGGGGCGGGCGGGCGGCAGCCCCGCTCCCCTCCCTCCCTGCCTCCCTCCCGGCCCGGGCACGCAAAAGTTGACGAGGCTGTCGCGTTCCCTTGTCTCTGGGAGCTCACGTAGGGCGCTTTAATTGCCACATTTTCAAACCGAGGTAATGGTGGGGATGTCTTAGTAATTACCTTAATGAGATAACACCTTTCCTTCCGTGAACCTACTCATTATCACGCTTCTTGTTCAAATTCCAACTACAAAGAGCTATACTTGTAAAAAAGAAAAAAAAAAAGGTGGAGGGGGAGAGCTCTGAAATTTGTTGGAGGTCTCGTACCCTTAAAACAAGCACCTTACATGGATCTTTAGCGTATGAAGAGAGAACCGTACCCGGTTCCGGGAAAGGTTGGCTAGAAGTAAACTAAACATCTGGGGTACCCCGTAATTATTCTTGGTTGGCTTCTTTAGCTTGACCTATAGGGATGCGAGGGTGTCAAAGTGATGAATTTTAAGATGTTGGGCTGTGAAGACGTGCAGCTGCAAGACTGATGGATTTAGGAAGGGAATGGTAACAAGGTTAGCTGCATGTGAAGTGTGAATTGAGATTTTTGCAAAGAGACTGTGATTGCAGATGGGCATAATGTTGTACCCTTGCATGAATTCTTGCTATTATTGTATAATGGTCAGACAGAGTGTGAAATGACTTATTACTTTACTTTTATTCTTTAATGAAGTTGGGTGGGGACAGAGAACTACCAGGAAATCGATAGTGGTGGTGCACAGAAACTATATGACAGGTGCTGATACATTAAATATTTATTTAGCATTTTGTTCCCCCCAAATTTTCTGCTATTTCAGAATGCAAACAAAAATACAACTAGTGGATCTACAGTGAAGATGATGTGTGGAATGAGAGCAATATTTTCTTTGCCATCCTTGCTTTCTGCAGTATACGTGCAGTGGGCGTTTCTGTGTGGCAGTACAGCGTATACATCTTCTATGTAAAATATTTGACAGAGATATTGAGATCCAGGCGGTGCGCACATGGTTTCTAGGTAGGTTTTCAGCTGTTAAACGTGTATCTCTCTTCTAGCCCTTGATGCAGGCATGCAGTGATTTGTACACTGTTACGACCCCATGTAAATTCAAGTGGCCTTTTCTCCAGCTTGACATGTGTGTACAAATACCTCTCGCTTCCTTCCATACCAAGCACAGGTGTCCACATGGGCAGTATCATTCTAAAAACATGCAGGATGCCTCTGACTTTTGCACAGCAGCATGTGGGTATGTCCAGGCATCTAGGGTGGGTGGGCCACTTAGTTGACATCTTATCCCTTGTTTCAAACGTGGTCAGGGTAAAACACCTATTACCAGAATTTATGATTCAATTGTGCAGCTGCACTGGTCTTTATGAATATGTAGCGAGGAAAAAGGAACTGGAGCTGCTCCCTCAGGATACTGTCCTAAAAAAGAGGATTCCCCAGGTGACTAACCTCAGGACGCCACCACTGAGAGCAGTTTGGCAAATCCTGGACTTAGTGAGTTGTCTCGCTCTCAGAGTGCAGCTTCTTCTCTGTGTTTGAACACACACAGTAGAAGCGCAGCTTCTTGTACGCCTTCCCCTCCAGAAGGATACAGCCCATGGCTCGAAGAGCTTTCTGAGCCGGCACGTCTCCTTGCAGTGCCCTCCCCAGACCTTGTCCCCAGAGCCAGCACAACCCTTTGCTGAGAGCCTGTCTGTGAGGTTTTGCCCTATATTTTCTGTGGAGTCTGGCACTGTTATGTTTGAATCTGAGGTCAGGAAGAACAAGTAATGTGAAGCAAGCTTGGGAATAATTGCCTACCTCTTCTGCATTAGCATATGGGGTAATAATGATGGCAGGATTGTGTGAAACAGAGAACACATCTGAGGCCTCATCTTCGTCCTTACAAAGATTTCCTTTTTGTATTTGTGCCTGAACATCTGAACAAGTACAGCATTTTGGGCTTGAACCCTGTTTCCATTGAGTAACACCCTGTTGTAGGGTTGTCCCTCTCCTCTGGGAGATGAAAAGGCCTCTGCGATACGCACAGGTTTGTTTAAAGCAGGATACTGACCCGATGCAAGACTGCCCATGTGAGTGGCAAAAAAATGCAGAGGGGCACAAGAGGTCCCCCATGACACAAAAGGGCATGGAGTAGCTCCCTGTTAGATTTATAGCCTGATACACTAGCAGGCATGTTGTAGCTTTAAATACCTTGTTCGCATTGTGTGAAGATCTAACAAGAAGAATTCCTGAAAGTTTTAAGAAGGGCTGCCTGGTAAAAGTGATGATTCAGTGCTTGAGTGCATAGAAAGATGGGATACTGTGGCAGAGACTCTGCTACCCCAGGACTGCAAAAGAAATGGGCAGCCTCCCTCGAACTAGTCCTCTAAAGCAGGACAGAGCAACTTGGAAAATAAAGGCTGTCAAAAAAGCCCGGTTTGGGAATTTGTCACTAGTAATTTGGCTGGATCCTGTGGGTTCAAGTACCATCACTGTCCCTATATTAAAACAATGTAGTTTCTCTGCTTTAGAAGCTGTGAAATAAGGCTGGATTAATATTTCATCAGAAGCGTAGAGGGGTCTATGGGAAAATGCAACAAAGCATGTGTCTGCAATGGAGCCCCAGTATAGGCACTGACAGCTCCAACCATATAACCTCACATAAGCTTAATAGATCAGTGAGGTTTTCTGCCTAAAACAGAGGGATGCAAGGTAAGCACGCTGGCAACTTTTTATTTATTTCACTCTCTAGCAGTCTTTTTTTTTTTTCTTCCTTTCCCCTCTTTCTTCCTTCCCTTTCCTTTCCTTCTCTCCACCTCACTCAGTTTTGCCGAGCACTCGGCAGCGTGCCCTGGGAAGACTGCTCGCCTTTCCTGGTGGCTGATGGTGGCCATGAGCAGCCTGCCTTAACCGGCATGCTGGTGCATGGCTTGGGCAATGCAGCACAAAGTGCATGCAGCAAAGCTGTGCCTCTTCCATGGAGACTAAGCTCATTACAGTACAGTATTCTAAAACATGCTTAACCTCTCCAGTCTTGGGTGTTGTATCCCAAATCTACTGCAGAGCATGGACACCCCAATTAGCACTTACAATGCACTGTTGACATTTCTCTGGGCCAGCCCAACAGGAATAATTAGATGTGATATCTAACACAAAGTCATTTTTTTTTCCCAGCAGAGGGTACACTACAAAATGAAAGCAACATCTACTGCAACAGCACTTGGCCAGATCTGGCTTTTGCATATAGCGTTATGTCTGCGGTGTAACTCAGCTGGCTTCTCCAGGCAGGTGCTGATTGTGCCCTGCCCGACTGCCGGCAGCGTCTGACCCGCTGGGATTAGCGCTGGGGCTAAAGCTCTGGGATGGGCCGCACGAGAAAGCTGTCTTACACCACACAGGCCCAGGAAAGCTACTGTATAGCACCCTGTAGGAACCTTTCTGGCAGGAGATGCTGCATGCGTGGAAACACTTGCTCAGCATAAGATCTTCTTATGTTTGAAATGTCAGCTGGTGACTGGCGAGGCCGGTCGCACTGTAGCTTCAAACCCCCATCCCACCGCACACCAGCAGAAAGCTGAGCAGGCTGGGTAAAGGACTGGGCAAAGCGTTACTGACCAAACATCATTCTCAGCAGCGGTTTGCAGAATAGCACTGGTGGGATTGTGTTATCGTAAACGCCAGGCCAGCAAGCCAAAAAGCCTATGGAAAAATACATGTGACAGTAAAGGGGAAAGATCTCTCTGCTGCAATGCAGCAGGGTGTCCTCTGACATTGCTAATTACAGCAATGCATTAAAAACATAAGTGTATATGTGGTAAGTATTCCTACTTGGTTTTGCTACCGTTACTTGCCTACTTTCATGCATTGCAAACTGGAACTTGGAAAGAAGTTGGCAGAGTAAAGAGGATATAAAAATGATAATTTTTCATGTAATAGAGATCATGTAGAGATTTCCTTTGTAGTTCACAGCATTTCCATTCCAAGATGCTTGGAGAATTAAAGCATACAAATAGAGAAAATCTGCAAAGTGTTGTCAGGTATTATTTATGTATTATTATTTTTGTTGGAAAAGACATGTAAATATAAAGAATTAGAAAATGGAGCTACTAAAATAAATTATAATGGAAACCACAATAAATCTAACATGAGAATAAAAGTATAATGAGAACACATTTTCTTCAGCATAAATACAAATCCTGTCTGCATGCTAAAGCCCTATTAATTGGATACTTACTACAGGAATAAATCTTTAAATGTGTAAAAAAATCTTTCTGCTCTGTGATGAAATATAAATATCACCAGATTTATTAAAGAAAAAATTCTGCTAAACGACTACTTCTCTTACATACTAATTTATGCTTATGCTACATCTGAAAGAACTCACCCTGACATGAATATCAGCTAAATGAAGGAAGCTGTAAAAAGAAAAGATTTAATGTGCATCATGAGAAGTTGCTTATATCAGGCACGGCAGGTTTCAATGAAGTTTTATATTATAAAATAGAGGAAAGGTGATAGTCTCTTAAGAGACATAATACTTATCCCATGAGTGATATAATAGTTCATAATTCACCACAGAACAAGGCTCAAGTGAGTCATATATATTTTATGGCACAATTGGGATTAATACTGTACTTCAGAGAAACATGCATAACCTATTCTATTTATATGGAGAGATGGTTTAAAATTCACCCTCTTCCCACACCCTCTTCTCCTACCCTTTGGCATCAACCTGCAAGAGAGGGACTTGAGAAAAATGAGCGAGGACATTGGGTGAAAAACAGACGAGGTATCGAGGTACCGCTACAGCATCGCCATTTGTGAGGAGCTGCCCTGGTGCTGGCACGGCAATTGGAAATGCTGGTTTTCTAACGACAGCTGCCCAGAGCCCCAGAGGAAGAGGTTAGTCCTGAGTGGGTACACTGTAGGGTTTTTTTATGGGCTGAACTTGGTGTTTTGGTGGGAATGCAGGAGATGCTGACTTCAGTCTCTGCTTGCAGCCACGGCAGTGGAATTCTGTTGCCTCAAATGCCTTTTGCAATGTTGCTGTGTCGCCACTGTCCTTAGCAGGATGCGTTTGTCAGGATGTGGTGCAGGAAAAGAGGGGCATCCTGGGCGGGTGCTCACCTTGCTCTTGCCTGTCACGAAACAGGATGCTTTGGGGTATCTGCTCCTTTTCAATACCCCACAAATGGGGTGTTTAAAGACAATAGATGTGGTGTTAAAATCTTGGGGAAATCCCATGTTTCTCTCCGGTGAAGGCTTATTATATTCTTTTGGATGGTTTCCTGAAATGTGACCTAGAGCAGAAATTCAAAACATGAACTTGTTCCCTTCCTAAGGAAAAGTGTCTCCTAAATCATGTCTAAAGAGTGGAGACAGCTTAGTTCACCTCATCAGCAAAATCACCGGGAAAAACAAAGGCTGCTGAAGGTCTAGAGGTGGTGTGTGGCAGTTTGGGGAATTTCTTTGCATGGGCTGGGGGATACTGGGGGAGGCCAAGGTGTCACTGGGAACTGAGCTGCCTGTGCCCCTGAGAGCTCCTAGCATTTCTGACAAGACCTCACTTATGGTCCTCCCATGTCAAGGGCCATTGCTGGTCAGTAATTTCACCCTTCAGCTGTTGAAATAAACCAGCCTGGGACAAGGGATTTACAGGAAAACCAATTCCGTCCTCCCTGTTTGTAAAGAGGTGCTTTTGGGGCAGAGACGACAGGATGGAGCACCTAGGTGCTGGAAGGAAGGGTGTCATCTGCGGCAGCTTTGCAGAGATGCATAGGGAGGTTTGGCCAAAGAAGTGTTTGCTCTTGGCAGCCTCCTGTCACCAAGGAGCCCTGGTCTAGCTGGGAGATCCAGCTGGGCTCACAGAGCAGACTGCGCTGGCAGGCTGTGCTCTGCACACCAGGGCCAAAGGAGCTGAAACGGGGGACCCTGCCACCTCCGGGGACCCATCATCCCCGTTCAGAAAGCCAGGGCTCCTTACATTGGGCGGCTTCTTTGGTTTTGTCTAGGTCTGTGTCCTGTGATTTTAAGCTACTGGTTGCCCATACCGACCAGTCTCCCCATCACGGGATGGAGTGTGCAGGCATGTCCGAGGCAGCTCGGGAGCTCGTGGCCTCCCTGGGGCTGGTTGTGAGGCTGGGCCCCACGGTGCGGAGGGCTGGAAAGCAGCAGCAGCAGCACCTCTGGGACGTGGGAGAGACGGCTGAGGGCTGGCTGAGGGGATCTGAGCCTCCTCCACTGCCTTCTCTTTGGATTTTTTTTCCCTTCTTCATATAATAAAGGGTTTGAGATTGAGCCTGGGCTCCCCAGGACTGCATTTTTAAATTCTTTTGTTCTGTAGAGGCCATAGCAGAAGGTGTAATACTTGGGCAGAAGGTGTTGCCTGCCTCGTTACAAAGATGTCGGTGAACGAGTGGTTCTTGCTTCTCATCACCTCCGGGGAGGAGTGTGGTCACCCAAAAAGTCGGGCTCACCCTCAGCACTACGGGCCTTCCCTTGTTCTTTGAGTCGGGCAGCTTGCACAGATGTACAGATCGGAAAGATCAATAGTTACATCCACTGCTTTTTGATGGGGGCTCAGAAGGTCTCATTGCCTCTTTTATTGCTCTCAGTTTTACATAAAATAACTGACTCAACCATATAAGTATTGGCATCTTTCAGGCATCTCTTTCTTTGCTAGCTCTCCTGGCAAAGTGCAGGGAGTTTGTGAGCTTTTTTAAACTAGCCTGGAGGGGCTGATTCACTAGAATTTGAATCTCTGGCGAAAAGCTCGCAGTAGCTCTTAAAAGGAACTTAAAAAATATTTCCTTCATGATCCTGCACACAAATAATGGTAAATAATATTTCGAAGGGCTATCTTTTTTTGAGCTACTGGTACTGGAGAGGTATCTTTTGTCATAAACAACTACTGTATGTATAATAATGATATGCTTAAATGATACATAACCACCATTTTCCAAGTACTCTTAGTAGAAAGCATTTTATACCACATGGTTGTTTTATTGTGCACATTACTTGTGATTGTTACAAACCCTTGCCAATGAATGACAAATTTACATACACATCATGTCAGCCGGCAATATTTTGCAGCCTTAATTGCTTTAGCTTCAGGCATTCTGTGTCAAAATAGAGTCTTTTACGTCCTGCAAGTTGCTCTGTTTCTTTGCAACAGTTAAATTATTCTGTAATTTGCCTGTTTTCCTTCTAATGCACTGTCCATTAAGTCATTTAATAATTTATGGTATAAAATGTATGATGCAACCTTAAACAGTGTTTAAAACTATCTTGAGGGGTTCCAGTCATTATGGCAGAAAGGACAAAAATCTTAAAATGCATTTGTTTAAAGCATTTTTCTAATAGCTTTTTGCCTGCTGTAAGGACAACTTTTTCTGTACTTATCTGGCCGAGTTTGGCTGGCGAAGTCCAAGGCTGTGATTCCTGAGGAGAGCAGCCCGTGTGGAGAAGAGGCACAGGCAGACGAGCTGTCAGCAGACCCTGCCGGGGCAGAAGCCAACTTTGGAGCCGATGCCTCAAATGCTTCCGTACACTCACCATCCCTTACTCGGGTGGATACCCTTTAATTGTGGAACAGCCCCTGTGACAGTAGTGTGTGAGTAAAGCCTATAGGACTGAGTTTTCATGTCTTGCAGAAAGCCTTTCACGTTTGCCACTGAGCTCCCAGTGAGAAGAGAGGCAACCGAGAACTGTAACTAAACCCCGAATGACAAGGCACCCTCTATCCAGCCACTTCTACCCTTTCACGGCTCTGATCTGCTGCGTGTTTATTGTGCAGTCTCTAAGGGCTTTATGCTAGAACAAAAACTAGTGTCCAGACCATGCGGCCAACCAAAAATAATACAAATGCAGAGTATTCTGCTAGACAAAAGTCCGGTCTGGAGGTGGTTGCTCTGCTTGGTGCCTGGGTGGCCAATGATCTCCTTTTGGTCAGTTCCTTTTAGAAAAGCTCTCAGGACAGACAGCTCTGAGCAGTTGCCATGTTTCATCTTGGTATCAGGGATGGAGGAGCTGGAAGTGATTTCCAGGTGCATAACTACAAAGGCGTGCAAGACTGAAGGTGGTTTAACTAAACACATAAGAAATTTTCTTGCAGAAAAGGAAAGTCTTCCCGGGCAGAGAGGGGACAAGGACATCCAGTGCCCAGACACTGAGGAGTGCTAATCAGGACTTATTTGGCATATTTGCATATGCAGTGAGTGGTGCAGATACATCTCCTTCTCTTGGGTTGAGGAACAGTTATGATCTCTTTTACCATGCACTTTGCAGGGGAAATCACTCTGACAGAGAAGGTCTTTAGCTACCTGAAGGTCCCTGGCAGAGTTCCTTGCTGTGCTGCTCCAAAGACTGCTTAAGAGCCTCAAGGCTTTTTTACAGCCATGCTTGTACTGGTGCTCACCAGCAGCGTGTCTCTGTTTCTTCTGCTGTTTTCTTTTGCAAGTCTTTCTGTCCCAGGATCCTTCTCTCCTGATACATCAGTTTTCTTAAGCAAAACCAAACACCTTGTAATCAAAAGGACGGGGGACATACGATATGTACACAGACAGAAGGACTACTTGCCTGTGAATCTCGTGTCCTCAGTTCTTTGGGTACAACACAGTATTTGCCAAGAATAACGGTGAAGGGAGGGGATCAAGTTCAGTGAGATGGTGTTGGTGGAAGTGGCTCGGGAGGGGTCCTCCCCCCAGGCTGTGCGCAGCCCCTCGAGTCCGTGGGCGAGGACAGCCGCCCAGATGATTTCTCACCCGTGACTTGGAGGGGTGGCTGCATTTCCTACACGTGTTCAAAAGCAAAGATAGTGATGGGGAAGTGAAGAAGCAGCGCTGCTGCCTTCCATTAGCTACCGCACATCTGTGTCACTCTTCCCTCTCTGCTTCAGCCGTTATTGTCCTGTTGGGAAGCGGGTTCACCGCTTCTGAGGAGTCATGAGCGTTGATTGCCAGAAAAGGATCAACAGGTAAAGAAATACTGTCTGCCGTGTTCCTGGCTGTTTTCTCTGGATTGGCTTGCAACTCAGGGCTGAAGGGCTGACGTAAACAGGAGCCTAGACCTGCTCCATGGCAAGCATTTGAGATGCCTGGTTTGTCTCCACATGTTGAATGGGAGGTGGATGGACATTACACTTTTACGTGGCCATTGTGCACTATTTCTAGTGGCTTTGTACTTGTAATGTCTCAGCCAGAGATTGTTTATACCAGCTGCTTCTGGTTTCTGTGATCTGCGATGCTGAAAGGGTGTCTCTGAGCAAGGGGTGCTGGTGAGTGGCTGGGCAGTGCTCTCTCCCCTGTCTTCTGACCGTGCCTCTTCTGACGGTTTTCGTTGCTGTGCCCTGACAGATGTCTCTGCTTCTGCCTGTTCCACTCCTGCAAGAGCTAGATCCTGCTTTGGTAGTTTATTCAACTTACAAACTTCCCCAAGGCCAGGAAGCTGTGGAACCACATAGGTATAAACTTGGCTTAACATATTCCTAATGAGAAATCCCTGATGGGCGGCGCTTACGAGAAAGCGCTTTGCCCAATTAGGGCTGCACACCCCATTTGCTAAGGGAGTGGAAGGAGAAATTTGCTGATTTGCCAGTGAGGCTCTTGATTCCCGTTTTCACATTTAGGTTTCTGTCTTTCCCACCCCTGAAGTTCCCAATTTGGCTTGAATACATTTTGAATTACAACAAATATCCTGATACTCACACCCCATGAATGAGGGCAGAAGGCAGGGGGCAACTCCTGGCTATGTTCCTGTACTGAATTTAATTTTTCATTGATAATTAGACTCTCAAAGCCACCTGATATTTTTGACCAGCGGGAAACAAAGGCCCACTGATTGACTCCAGGGATAGATGCAAGCAGCCCCCACTGTGCTCACGCAGCAGCTTCACAAAGACTCAAAACAAGAGCTGTGGCAAATCGGCTCATCCTGCAAGTTTTGACTGGCCCATTGTGTACAAGTAGTAAATTGAGAGCTGATATTTCTGAGAATTATTTATTAGCAAAGCCCAGTGTCTCACTCCCCTCATAGTTATCCTCTGCAAACAGCTTTTTACCAGTTTGGATGAGCAATCTACAGCACTTCATTATTTTTCTTTTATTCGGGTAATTATTAAAAGACAGCCGAGGTCTGTTCAGACTAGCAGCGGACTGCATCTGTATCCAGCTGGGCTGATACTTTAACAGTTAGGCATTATGTGTTTAATTGTATAAAAAGATAATGGGATGCATTTGCAGGAATTTATTGCAATGTAAACAATAAAAGATTATTATTTTGAGATTAATTTCTGGTTCTTTTTGTGTTGTTGAAATTCTAAATAAAGGCGTCATGGTGACAGTTTCTAGTGGAGTGACCAGTTGTAAGCATTTAGTACAAAGAAGGTGTGAAAATACTAGGCTGAGACCAGTTAGCAGAAATCAGAGTTATACATGCTGAGACCTGCAGTGTTAAACCAAATCTGAGTAAGTTGTGGAGGGGAATTGATAACTCTTATTGTTTGATTTCTTTTCTTTTCTTTCTTTCTTTCTTTCTTTCTTTCTTTCTTTCTTTCTTTCTTTCTTTCTTTCTTTCTTTCTTTCTTTCTTTCTTTCTTTTAATAAAACCAACAGGATGATGTACAGGAAGATAAAACAATGGCTGTTTCATTAGCTGTATTTTCCCCAGCAGCACTTTTCTCAGGTAAGTTGAAAACAGCACCGCTGCCGGGGTCACAAGAACTAGGAAAAAAAAAGCTCCTTGCCCACATTGTGGCAATTCTGTGTGAAGAGTAAAATGACTATTAATCTTTCACAGTGAGATTTCCTAAACAGAAAATAACGTCTGTGTCAGTGAGGCTGTGCTTTGCTGGAACCAAGGCTTTTTTTGGGTGTGGGGTGAGAACACACTTGTCCTGGGGTACATTCTGGACACGTTCATAGAGATGAGGAGGTCATTGGTACTGATGAACCTCTTGCAGAACACAGTTGCTTCCTTCCCCAAGGGGAATCTTAGCTGTGGAGTACTGAGGTACTTGCAGGGAGGGTCTTCTCCAGGCGAGAGATGTTGAATGAGCTTTTCCTCTTGTGTTTATTTGAGCTGGGTATGGTGGACAGGGTTAGACCAGGAAGGACCTGCAAAGCCTTCTCTTACTAATCCCAGGAGAAGGTAGGCAGCAAGCAAATGTGCAGCCCAGACAGAGTGAGGCTGTGGAAGAAATGTCCTCCTGGCCTTGCTCCATCAATGTGCTTGGAAGTCAAGAAGCAATAACTCCTTCAGGGTCCTTGCGATGTGAAGGCCCCCTTTGGAGAGAACGAAGAAGTCCCTGTTGGCCACCTTTCCGGGCGCCAGCCTCTGCAGAGTCCTGCTGATGTGAGAGGCAGAGCCAGGGCTGCCTGCTGCCTGCCAGCCTGCTGCTGCACGGACACCCCTGTGCTTGCCCCCATCCCGGAGCTCAGCGTGCACCTCCTGCTCTCGACATATTGGAGAGACTTGGAGATTTGGAGTGTTGTGGTTAACCCCAGCCAGCAACTAAGCACCACGCAGCCGCTCACTCACTCCCCCCCATCCAGTGGGATGGGGGAGGAAATCGGGAAAAAGAAGTAAAACTCCTGGGTTGAGATAAGAACGGTTTAATAGAACAGAAAAGAAGAAACTAATAATGATAATGATAACACTAATAAAATGACAACAGTAGTAATAAAAGGATTGGAATGTACAAATGATGCGCAGGGCAATTGCTCACCACCCGCCGACCGACACCCAGCCAGTCCCCGAGCGGCGATTCCCCGCCCCCCCCCCCCGCCCCCCCCTTCCCCGTTCCTAAACTAGATGGGACATCACATGGTATGGAATACACTGTTGGCCAGTTTGGGTCAGGTGCCCTGGCTGGGCATGAGAAGCTGAAAAATCCTTGACTATAGTCTAAACACTACTGAGCAACAACTGAAAACTTCAGTGTTATCAACATTCTTCACATACCGAACTCAAAACATAGCACTGCACCAGCTACTAGGAAGACAGTTAACTCTATCCCAGCTGAAACCAGGACAGGAGTGAAATCCTCACTTGGTTGAAAATTTGTAGCTCTTAATGGAAAAGCACCCCCAAATTGGAGTCCACAGCTTCAATTAGTGGAAATACTTATCTTAAAAGATAAGATTTAGCAACAGTTCGCCTAGAGTTTTTTTCCTGTGATTTCATCACGGAGCTGAAATAAACCCTCAGTAGGTCACTCTGGAGCTGGTAAGAGGCACAGAATGGCCAATACCAGCTCCTGAGGCTGGGGTGACCAAACGAGGGACCACCTAATAGCTTGTGGCCTTTGGGGTGATGGGAGCAAATGCACCCCACAGGCCGGTTGCCGCTCTTCTGCAACCAGAAGGTAAATTTAGGCTATCCTCATGGGGCGTCGTGCAGTGCTTGCGCTGAGATGGCTGCGTGACACATGATAGTGAGACCACACAGGTACTGTGACTGCTGTCCCCCAGCAGCATTGTTTTATCCTTTCAGCCTTGGACAAAACAATACAATTACGGGAACTAAAGCTGCTGTCTTTGATGATGAGAAGTTCTTTTGCAGCCTTGATTTTGAATACATTTGAACATGTTGCCCACAAGATGTAGAGAGAAATGAGCTGTGCATTTAACTGGAGCAGTTGTGTATTCTGCTGGTGTCACTCAAGTAAAGTGAAGCTCGGTGAGCTATAAACACATCTAATAGTGAAAAAGAAGTACCTAATCCTGAGAGAGTTTTTCCAGTCCCATGATTTGCTTGCACTGAGGTTAAGCCAGACCCTGGGCAAGCTGAGGCATTCTCACCACCTGGAGAGGCTCAGCTCTCTGCCGAGGGAAGCTGTCCTGTGGTGCAAGGAGAGCCCAGGCTATCTTTTCCTGGCAAATCCCGCACGGCTGGCTCTGCCGCACAGCCCTCCCTGCAAAGTCCCGTCGGTGCCCGTCTCCCGCAGGCAGCGCTCAGGAAACCCACACGCAGCAAAACCTGTCTGTAACCGTGGGGTCCTCTGAGCCCTCAGACACTTGGTCTTGTACTCACAATTTGAGTTTTTAATACAAGCAGCCACCAATTTGTTGGTTCTATAAAAATAACGGCTAAATTATTCCCACCAACTGAATTCCTGTGGGATGGATTTGCCCCCACACCTGGGATGTACCTGGATTTAGCCTGTGCTGGGCACTACTAGGGTCCTTCTCCAGTACAAGGAAATGTGGATCCATACTTTTCCTCCTAGACTGGGCTGTGTTTCTGGTGAAGAAAGGAATTAGGTCTACACAGGGCTTAAGACCTGTTCAAAGTAACCGTGCAGAGATTAATTCTTTGAGGACAATTAATGGCAAAATATACAGGGCATATGGGCCATGACTATGTCATTTGCTGAATATATTCAACCTCTTCAAAGTGTAAAACTGCCCTGATTCGACAGTATAAAGAAATAACATAAAAATGGAAGGACAGTTGAGGTCCAGTTGTCAGAGAGACTCGAAATTAATGTTGAACATTTGAATCAGAGTGAAGTGAAATATCTCAGGCACATAATCTGCTCATTAAAAATGCCAGTTTCTGATGGTTGAAACTGAAATCTTCAAATGGTTTCAGATAGACAAAAATAGACAAAATGAAATGATAAAACAGCTTTTGAATTTTTTTCAAAGTTAGAAGTTCTGATTCTTAAAATCTAAGGGTCATGTTTTGACACCAAATGTGGCTAAATACAACTAAACCAATCATAAGCACAAAGTATTATTTATTTCTTCTTGCTATGAAACCCAAATACCTTTTTTTCTTGTCAGCTCAAAATGAAAGGTTATTTTTTCCAGTTTAGCCACCGAACTGAGGATTCAATTATTTGCATACCTCCGGTTGTAAGACAATCTAATATTTATCTTGCCGCCGCTGCTGCTAGAGACACAAGAATTATCTGCTGCTCTGGTAGGGAAACAGAATTTAAAAAAACTGAACATGTAGGTCCATTATTTCCATTTCACAATAATTATGCAGCGTGTTAAACAATGTATACTTCCATCTAATGCAAAGCCTGCTACCTGGAAATACACAATTACCATAATACCTTGCTGGTTAGACATACGGTGAGACTATGATTATGCAGAGTGTTGGGAGAACTTTATGTATAAAATTATTCTCGAGAAGAAGAAGGGGGAAAAAAAACCTGAAGTAAAAAGCTAAGCCAGCACATTATCTAATTCTCAATGTAAAATAATGCAGAAGTGCGGAAGATGAACATCTGATTTGTCACATCTGATACGCTAATGTTTTATCCAAAAGGAAGAACACATTGTAACATGCTCATTCATCTGCATAAACACCACCTGGCCCTTTACAGGCACCTACTCAAGTAACAAAAGTTAATGGCAGCCCATTTGTAGCCATTTCACTGGTAGGGATGGAGAGGGTTGGGGTTTTTTTCTTTTTAAAGTAACATATTTACACAAGTGTCTGTTGAGGAACAGCTTCCCTCTCAGTGCTTGCTTCTGAAACCTCATTCTCAGTGACTGTAAATTAAAGCAATTTTAAATAAATGTTAGAAAACAGTATTTAAAGCTTGTACTGAGCATGATCACACACACACAATGCACATCTAAACACACGTGCGCACATACAGTTTTTAATCCCTGGCCATCCGCTGCTGTGGAGACACACCAGAGGACTGTAATGCAAATCTATATTTACCCAAAAGTGCTGCTCTGGTCATGATCTAAATAGCAGCTAGATATGGTTTCTAATGTATGGCTGGGGATGAAACAGATTTGTTGCTTGGTTTTGGTTTTTTTTTTTTTTTAACTGGAGCATCGTGGTGGCATGCTTCAGTAAACATATCTTTGTGCTACATTACACATATGTGTATATCATCACTTTGCTTTCAGACTAAAATAAAGCCTGGGCACCCAATTCACTAAAATGCTGTGTACCAGCTCTGCTGCCTTCACAGCAAATTTAGGCGGGAAGGTGTGAAAGCCAAAATAAATAGGTGAATTATGCAGCTATGAAAAGTTGTTGTTTTTTTTTTTTTTTTTTTTTTCCCCTTGCAGAGTGCCTAGGTCTGGCTGAGCTTCAGTGGCAGCAGGATTAGGAGAAGTTCTGCAGAGGTGTAGCAGGACCCGGGCTGGCCTTGGGAGAAGCCATCTATTGCTCCCCTGGCTCAGCCCAGCATTTACAGCAACCTTTTATTTTCTGCCCATACTGTCCCAAACAGTGTTTTTAGATGAGAGCTCTTTTTTGTTAGCACATGTACATCTAAAAAGACTCCATAACAATCAGTGTAGGTCTTTCATAAAACTATGGGGTCTACACATAGCAAAAGAAAGCAGTAGGGAAAGAAGAAAGGAGGGAAAACAAGTGGGTTCAAGCCTGACACCAGGGACATCAACTCCACTCACCACAAAACTTGCAGGTATTACTGTCCTCCCTTTACTCATATTAGAAAGTGAAGCTCTCTTTCTTTCACACATCCTCTCACGCTTTCTTTCTCTTTTCCTGATGCTCTCAGAGACGTCTATCTTTAGTCAGTCACCACTGCTGTAAGTTTCTTTAAGTTGTAAGTGGATGACCATCCCAATTTGTCAGAAGAGTTCCTGGGGATACAGTCCCCGTTTGATGAAATTGGAAGTTGCTAAATTAACAAAAGACTGACTAAAGATATGACTTTTTGTTTGTGGTAGAAATCCTGTTTTACCAGCAACTCTTCTTAAAGAACCCTACAACAAATCATGTAAGACTGTACATTCATGTTCCTGTACTTTCTTTTCTGTTAAATAAGACTCTGAATTTAAGAATATTATGATCTGTGTCTCCTTGGCAATTTGGACCTCAGCCTGCATCCTTGCTACCCGCAACCCTAGAGATCACAAAAGAGTAGACGCCATTTGAACTAATTTCCCCAAATCAGTTTCACTTTTGCACTCTTTCGGAGTGTACGTGGCCTCTTGGGCACATGCAGAAGCCCTGTGAGTAGCAAAGGGGACACTGCCATCATCATTCTCTCTGCATACCTCGATAGAAAGAAAGGCTATTGCTCAAAGTGCCATTGTACAAGTGCAGAGGGGCATAAGCTGAGTCCAGAGTACATCATAGCTACATGTATATTTGAAATAAAAATCTCCCTGTTAGCCCAGTCTGCTGAAGAAAGGAGAATGTCAAGAGAATACTTATCTTTTTTGCCTGCGAGGGAAAACAGATCTGAGATCAATGGGAGTCCTCAAAGGGAAGTTGAGAGGGTCCCTTTAAGAGTAATCAATGTTCTGTTTTTTTCCAAGGGGAAAATAGTTTTCTGTTTGCCCCCCCCCCCCAAAGAAATGCCATTAGCTCTTTCATTGCTTCATTGTTATGTTATATCCTATCAGTAATCATTATTCCTATTGTAACAAAGTGTCCACAGTATTTTATGGAGCAACCACATAGCTCCTGTCCCAGACAGTCACCTTGCCTATCTCTGGAAAGAGGGAGGCTGCTGTGCTGGCTAAGCAGAGGGCAGGGATGCCAGCAGCTCTTCTGGGTGGAGCAGGGCAGGAACAGTGAGCGTGTAATGAGGATTATTCCTTCTTCTTGATGGAGGGGGACTCTGGCATTATGGTAGCACCTCTGGGCACTGGCAGACAGCAATGCATCTTTAAGCATCAGGTACTTGGGGTCTTCAAAGCACATCAGGGTTTCTGTGTCCTCACGCACCCGCATACCTTTTGAAATCTCCCTGCTGATGCTGTAACTGAAAACACGTGAGAACTGAACCCACATCTCCCGAAAGCCTCCACTAAAACCTGTGAGGTGCAGCCCCTTCCTGGTGAGCAGGGCACTGGTGACACGCTTTCCCTCTCTCTGCAGTTCCCAGGCTGTGCACCACCAAGACACTCTTCTTTCTCTCCTCTCCGTATTATCCACATACAGCTTAACGCATCAGGCTGGGACCTAAAACTGTTTCCTGGCTTTGTAGCTGTGGTCTTGGACTCGTGACTGCTGCTCGCACCCGCAGTAAGAGCAAAGCCCTCCCAAAGCCCAGCTCGCAACCAGAGTCGTACAGAGAGCGCGGTGGCCCGAGCGGGAGCCAGGTGCCTGGCACGGCCGCAGTGGTGGTTGAATGAACTTTGAGCCTCGCCTAGAAATAAGCAGCTTCATTTGTGCACATTCATGCATGCAGATACGGACACATCCTTGCACACTGGGGGTTACAGAAAATCTAAGATTACTACTCTTTGCTAATGAGTAGACTGTGTTCAAAAAGTATATAACTCCATTCTGCAGAAGTGTTGCCAAAGTTAGCAGCTAAGCATGAAAAGTGATTGCTTTTTCAAAGCCAGTAGTGTTTTTAACAGTTATCTGCTGCAAATGTGAGCCTGGTTATTGCAATTGTTTATATCCCTTGCACATCTGTAAAATTGAAATAATCCAGTCTGTGGCATTAGATCAGAATCTAGCCCACCGATTCCCTCGTTAGAATTTATTTGGTAAGGAATATGAAATGTCAAACAAGGGGGCAAAACCCATGGCTGAGCACTTTTCCTGTCCTGATCCTTAGAGATGAAACAGAAAGAATTCACAAGCAGCTCTACAGTCTGCTGGTGAAAACAGACTATTATGCACAGCCAGTCATATGTGCTTCTCTTCTGGATTTAAGTGGATTAAATAAGGTGTTATTTACAAGGAAATAATGTTTTTGAAATTATTGGAACTTAGAGAAAGCTCTTTCTTTGCAGTCCTGCGTACAAGCTTTCCATCAAGAAATGCTGATGGCTTGTTATGTTTCAGCTGGTATAACTGCTGTCTTTTTGGAACAAAGGAGCAATTAGAAATCATTTGTTATAAAAGCCTCTTTCCTTCTGTTATAAGAGCCTTTGTCTTTTGCTGACCCTTTTGAAACTTGCAGTTTTGCAAAAAAAACCTTGAGAGAAGGAGGCTTTCTTGTCTTTAATCTAAGAGCAAAGTAAGAGCCTAAGTAACTGTCTATGGTCCCACTTTAATCAAGTTAATGCAGCCTGCTAGACTACAGGCTTTGCTTAGTACAAAGAGACACTCAGATGTAAGCTCATGAGTGGATACTTTCACAGGGCATTCGACTAAAAAACAGCTCTATGAGATAAGAGATCAGGTCCAAGAGGAGTCAATGACATGGCATACAGGAGATTGATAGGGGCTGGGAAGGATGCTGGGGTGTTGTGGAGGAGAGGTGTAGTGGCAAAAGCCAGCTGGGCCTTCTCTCTGGCATAATTTCCTTTATAAGGTGCTTGTGAAAAAGAAGTGCACTGTGATGGACCTTTGTTTAGTTCAAAGGTTTTTACCTCTTTATTCTAAAGCCCCATTGTGAATTCACAGGGCTTAAAATATGTATCACTGTCCCTTTCATTTTATCCTTCTGAAAGAAATCAAAGGCAAATAAAAAAAAAAGTTTTTTTTCCAATGAGCCTAGTCTGTTTGAAATTGTGTGCTGTTTGTACATATGGTCTCTCTATATTGTGTGTTCAGGAGAATCTTTTTGAAATTTGTATACAAGTTGGGTAGACATTATACTTTAAAAAATAAAATGGGGGGGGGGAGTTCCAGGTAACTTCTAGGTAACTAGAGTGCTCTTTCTACTCTGCTCCCCAAAGAGAAACTTTAAAAAAATGTTTTAAAAGAAATGGCACCAAAACTTTCCACTTCCCCCCCCCCCCCGTAAAATTTGTGGACATTCATTTGATATTTCTTTAATTGCTGCAATCCTTCACCTTCATTTTTATCAGCTCTTATTATATAAAACAACATCATTTAAACATAAATATACCTCTCTGCTTTCCAGAATCTTAGCCTAGGCAGAAGAAACAACAAATAAGACTGAGTGTGTAATAAAATCCACAGGGTTTATTTCTGCTTCTTTCCACAGATAATAAATACACTAGCACAGCTGCATTACTCCACATCATATGCAAAAGAATTTTGTCATGAACGTTACTAATTGTTTGAGGATACCTGGTTTGCTGCTGTGGGCATATTTTTCATTTAGAAGGAGGAGAGAATTGCTTGCTTTCTCTATTTGCAGGGCACTTGGTGCTCTCTGCTGACATATGATATGTAGTTTAAATTCTATCTTGTATCCGCTCAATACATTTAAAGCATAATCTCAGTGATTGACAGTTTTCATGAAAAAAATGAAATGATCTGGTTTTACTGTGAAGACAGAATAATCTGTTAACAGAGCGAAAATATTGGTGACACTACAGTGTTTCCAAAGGAAATATTTTGTGCATCATCCTGGGATGTGAATCAAAACAATCATGACAGGTGAATGAAAAGAAGAAAATTAAGATATAGCTACAAACAAAAGCAGCATTAATAATTCAGGTAAATAAACTTCAGTATACAGAAAGGAAGCATGCTGTCAAGGTGATGGAGAATGTTTCCTGAAGTACAGCACATCTAGGCAGCAGAAAAATATATAGTGGTTTAATGTTTTACATTTCCACAAGGGCTTTTTATATCCCTAATTTCACTCCCCTTTGTTATGTTTTCCCAGGTAATACTGTTTAGTGTGATCCATAAGCTAAACCCAGTTAAATGAGTTTGGTTTTTAATATGGTGAACTTCATTACAAATTTAGGGTATGGAGGATGGCCACACTGCAAATGGGATAGGTGTCTCTCTTCCTCTTTAATATACTGCAATTTATTGATATTCAGCTTTAATTGGCATGCAACATTGCCTTCTCTGCCTAGCTAGCGCTGCTCTTCTGGCTCTGGGAGGGACTTGGGTCCTCTACTGGGATCTTTCAGCAACATTTTAATATTCATGGCAATTCATTTTTAATTAGCCATGCAGTTGGGCCCCAACCCGACCCAGATGCGGGCAGGCTCGCTAGTGGTGCCGGTGCCGGTGCTCTGCGGGGCACCGTCCTGGGCTGCTTCTACTGCTGTCCTGCACCGCCTGGCCTTGGGGGGTGCTTCCTCACCTGCAGCAGA
Source organism: Buteo buteo (assembly GCF_964188355.1). Classification (NCBI taxonomy): domain Eukaryota; kingdom Metazoa; phylum Chordata; class Aves; order Accipitriformes; family Accipitridae; genus Buteo; species Buteo buteo. The sequence continues at coordinate 26,431,676 of NC_134180.1, forward strand.
GACCCCCACCACCCGCAGGTTTCCAGTCCCGCTGGCCTAACTGGCGGGAACGGGACAGCGAGGCCGCGCTGCAAGGACAGGCGTTTGGATGCCCTGGCAGGCAGCCAGAGCCGCCCCTGCCTCGCGGAGGAGCGTGGAGACCACCCGCCCCCGTCCTCCTCCCTGGGGAGCCTCCGGTGGGGTTCTGCAGGCGGGGGTCTCACTCGCGTCTGCCTTGAGCAGCTCTTGGGCATGGGAGAGAGACAATAGGGAGTGGGAGGCAGCGATGTAATTTTTGGACTCTGGTCTGCCTTTCAATCGCAGCTTGTGTCAGGTCTTCCTCTGGTAGCTCCATTGCTGTTCCCTCCTAAAGCATGTGCTCTTGGAAACCAAACCTGGGGTAAATGAATACTTTACTAACAGCTATGCCTTTAGTTGTAGTTAGTGTTTTCTCTTTGTATTCTCATTTAGGGTAGCAAGTAGTAAAGGCCCAGGTTTCTCCAAGATTTTAAATGACTGCATATAGTCTTATGAAATGCATTAAACATTACTACAGTAAGAAAAAAAAACAAACCCACAAACTGCAGGAGAAAAACAATTTGTACATATGACTCCAGTGCAAACTCGACTGTTTCAGTGTTTATAAATATTCCTCTGTGGAGAGAAGCGTGTGTATTATAATAATTATGCATTAGTGCCTCATTAGTAGGGGGTAACTTCCACGCTGTTTCTTTTTCCTCTAGTGTATTTTTGATAAGTTAACATTTTAAAAATTCTTATTTAGCGTAACCAGGAGAATGCGCATACTTGTGTCTGCGTGTCTGTGTGTGTGAGCATTCCCCACGGGCAGGGGAACGGCACCGCATCCTGCTCATGATCTGTCATGGGGGGAGCTGCCAGGGCTGGGTAAAGGGGAATCCACGGGCCCGTACCACATAGGAAATACTGCTGCTGTGAGTCACTTTGGTTATCTGGATTTGAGGAGGCATGTGCGTGTGTGTGTCTGCCTGCCTTCTAGCCCACAGCATTAGCTGGCGTGGGGCAGCGGCAGCCCCCGGCGGTGCTGTGGCTCGCGGCCCCCCGTGCTTTGGCCGGCAGAAAACGGGGCATGGCAGGCAGCTGGTGGAGCGTGGCCATGGCCTCCGTGGCTTCTGTGCGTGCCCACGTGATAGACACGGTCTCTGGCGTGACTCATCAACCCATTGCGCTGCCCCAGTGCTTTTGAATGATTTGATAGATGAAATGATTGTATTTTTCTGGATGCTGATTTTTAATAGCACTTGAGATATCAAGTATTTGCAAAGGGAAGGTAGTGGTGCTGTATATCCTTTTAATCCATCACAGCCCCATGACTTTCACTAACGGCCAGGAAAGGATAACTTGGCACACCGTTTAATCTTTTTTCACTTTCCTCAACAATAAAAGCTGATCAAGTGTCTTTTCAACATTGTTTGTGGCAGAGACTTGTGTCTGCATATGGACCATATTAATCCTGGGGGGAGAGAGAGAGATCCGAGATAATGAAGGAATGAAACACTTCTGAGACTTTCCTTACTGTCACTCCTGCTACCAGAATTATAATTACATTATAGAGAGGAAATTAGTGCTAACCTGAGAGGAGCAATTCCACTGTAAATTCTACCCCATCATTAATTTCCTTTTTGCACACCGAGTCAACGTTGCGGTTTATAGAATAGCTGAGCAAGAAGATGCTTAACTAACCCTTTCTGTTTACAGAAAGCAAATTGACTTTGGAGCAAATCGCCTTCTCATTGTTTAGAAAGACGAAATAGTACATCAAGGAAAAATATACTAATTGATGGCTTTCTAAATAAAGCATGAGCATAGAGTTATACTAAATTGGTTGTCTTGTGCCTCAAATTAATCTCTTCATTATATGGCACTAGGCTGAGTATTTTGTGTTTCAATCCGTCTTTTAGAACAGCATTTAATTAATCAACTTAATGATGACAGTTTTTAGCTTGTGACAAATGATACATTTATGCAGGCAATGTTTCAGATGATCCATGCTATTGTAAGCAAAAAGAAAAGAAACATCAATTTAGAAGATTAGATTATTATGCCATGCTTTATACTCTCTATAGTTTCTCTAAAGAAAAAATTGAGGTTTAGGTTATAAGTAGACTGCCACCTGGAACTAATAATATTAAATAAAACTTATATATATACACTATCTGCCTTCCACCAGTAAATATTTTGCTTAAGAAATAATGTTAACTGTATATTCAGTCAAATGGGAACTTAATCAAAATAGAAATCATTGCAGTTGACAATGTGATCACAAGTGACTTAGTTCTAGAAAGTTAAAATGTTGTTAGCGATACATCCATGTGTTGCACTAGACATAAGCTAACTCTTCTTCACATGTGAACAGAAACTGATCCTGTTTTATAAGGTGAGAAATCAGGCAGGGAAACCTGAGCAGTAACAAATGAAGGGCACCAGCCTCCACCCTGGAGCCCCTGTCGCGAGATGCGAATCGCTTCCTCAGAGGTGGGTGGCCGGGCAAGTCCTCAGTGGCACAGAAAGACTCCTAAACTGTAGCCGGCTCCTTTCACCTGGGTGTAACGTGGGGGAACCCAGCTGCTTCAGGGGTAGAGTTTTTGTGGGACTGAACTTTTCTTTATGCTTGATCCACAGTGCAAAATGGTACGTGTTTGTACATAAAGCTCCCTCCGCCAGTAGGGGCAGAAGCAAGTATTTTGTTACAAACATCTCCTCACTGTTTCAGAAATTTTTTTTTTCTATGCAGTTTGTGTTGTCTGCCATACTCAATATACTTGGTAAGTGATGTTTAATATTTCACTAATTTCCCCCCCTGTATTTTACTAGCTAGATATGAAACAGTAATCTCAGAAACTTCCAGAAAAGTGAGATACAGGCATAAGCTTCCAATTCAGTCCGTTAGTCTTTAGCCAAATAAATTATTCCTAATGGGAAAAATTATACGCATTTGTGATACCAAAAATATTGGTTTCGAAGTCATTAAAACTCAGGCATCCAATGAATCATCTTTTTAGTTAACAGGTCACTGCTGTTTGAACTCTGCAAGCTTCATGACTGGCAAAAGGGCTGCTCTTAAAAATGTCTAAATATTTAATAGAGATCAGCAGATCAGTGAAGAACGGGATATCCACAGGTGGGTCAGAAGTGATGCTAGTGAGAGAAGGACAACATCTCCAAGGGCCTTGCCAGCTCTGCAGAGCTGGCGTGGGCAAAGAAAATGAAAGCACTTAAGAAAAATTTATCGTAGTCCTGACTGGCCACAAAAGCATCACGTCTGTCGTGTTGCTGTTTCCTCCTTCACTTTGGAGACAAACCCTACCCAGGTTCCATCCCCTCCTTAGGTTTCCTATTTGCCTCAGTGATTTGGGAAGGGAATAAATGACACAGGCTCCTTTTCTGTGTCATACTGCCACCCCTCTGCCCCCTTCTCCTCTCCTTCATGCACCCCAAGTCAGTTTATGCAGCGCTTCCCTTCGTATGGGGAAGGCTGGGGCTGCTCGGGGCTGCCCTGAAAGGACGGGATCAGCCCAGGCTCTTTCAGGCATGGCACTGTTGGTACATCCGAACTGGCTAAGGGCTCTGGGGCTGCAGCCTGTGTGTATGTGGTGGCAGGAGAAGGTGTGGGTGAAGATGCAAGCTCCACTGGAATTAAATAAATTAACTTTAAAAAAAAAACCACCCCTAGATGAATAGATTTGAAATAGTTCTGGTGCCAGTTTTGACAGGCTTTACAATAGGCTGTTT
>NC_134180.1:26440425-26510425 GCF_964188355.1 Buteo buteo
TACCCTGGAAGCAAAATGTGCTTCTAAAAATGGGATCAAATGGCAAGAGTGTGCAGGTACTATATTGCTCACCATATTTTAGAGAGGGAGAGAGAGAGGGAGGGAGAGAGCATCCTTCTCAGAGGATATCATGTAAATAAATCCTGCTGTGAGCAGTACAATCCTTTGTGTCAAGTTGATTGCAAATCCCGGTATTCATCTTCAGGGGAGGAGATGATGTATATGAGTGAACACCTGCAGCCACAGAGCTTTTATTGTGGAAATTCTGCTTGCTGACCCTCTTCCACTTAGGAGCTGAGTTTAACGTGTGTTGTATTCCTAAAAGCAGTAGATCAAAGCAGCACACACTTACTCTGCAGACTCTTTTCCTGTATTCCAGTCCTATTTGCTTACTTTAATGGCAGAGTTAAGGTTTTAATATTATTTATTCCTGCTACAGAACCAATACAACTATATGACAGTAATCAGGGGTTTATTCTGGTAATCAGGGTATTGTTAGTATGAATAGGAAATAAGTTTCAATTGCAAATCTAGTGGCAGTCCTTGGTTACACCTCCTGTATTTCTGCGGCTGTCTTAAACAGTGTGCAGGTAGAGGGGAGGCCAACAACTGGACCGTTAACTTTTATTATGGGTGCTGAAGCACAAGGCAGGAGGAGTTCAGCCTGATTTGCAGGTTCTAAGCTGAGTTTGCAGTGGCTACAAGAGGATGTTTTTTAAAAGCTTATAAACAGATTTTATTTGTAAACCACTGAGACTCAATAAACATGGGGCTGCACTGTACTGGTTTACGATAACACTTTTTAGAGCTGATCCACAATTTAAGCAGAATACTATCTGCAATCTCCAATTTATGTCTTAAAATGACAGGAAATTGCTGCTTTAAAACCCTGGACCCCAATGTCTCTGCTGCTGAAACCTGGTGCCATGCAGGGCCGATGCAGTGCCGGGGAGCTCTGCGGGTCCTGCAGCTGCCGGGGTGCCTGTGCCGCGCTGAGGTTGCAGGCTGCTCTCCCCACCAGGGCCTCCCAGAGCACACTCCCTAGCAACAAATACCTAAAAATTCAAAGGTATTTAAAGTACTTGGAGTGCCTTGTGCAACCAAGGTGGGAATAGTACCATCCGCAGAAATATTACAGCGATATCAAAGGTGGTGTTATCTCCAAAAAGATTACCTCCCTCGAGCTGAAGCTGGAGAAAGTACAGCAGAGTTAACCTGACCATTAACGTGGTGAGGTGTCCTCACCTGGAGGAAAGTTTGATGCCTTCATTTTCCTCCTGTACAGTGAAGAGAAATTTGATCTACTACAGAAGCTGAAGAAGGTAGAAACAAAGAGGAATACCCCTGGGGGCCATTTTAACATGAATCTCAACTAGAACTGAAATGCCTGTGCCCTTTGCAGACCATACCTAAACTGTGTTATGGAAGGAGATGTTGCTTTGAATCTTTCCTTGACTTTCAGCCTCTCTGTGGAATAAAATGCACTCAGGTGCTTAATAGCCATTTACCTCCAACCTATTGTCAAAATTCCAGTCTTTCCTGATGGTTTGCCATGCTTAAGCATACCTGTAACAGACCATTCTTTTACAGTCATTAAATAATGATGATACTCTATGCCAGCTTTGCGCTGGCTATTCTTAGCAGAAGTCAGAGGAATTTTCTGGTAGAGCAACATTTAAGGTGCAGTGTGGTATCAACAGCAGCTCCAGAGGTAGGTGATTTTCTTTGTGATGTCTCAGCTTGTTGCCTTTCCAGAGAAAAAAAAGGCAAGAGGGGACCACAAAGCTCAACAGATCTTCTGGTACTGCAGTTCCTCCCTGTACATGGATAAGAGGTGATTATATTATTTTGTTATACTAATACAAAAGGCATTTGGTGATTTATAATAATGGTTTTATTTCCAAAATTCCCGTAAGCAGCTTAATGCTGTGAGCATAATAGGAAAAAAACCTTCTGTTGTCAGGAGGAAATTCGTGTTGCTCTCGTTTAGTCCCTGTTTCTCAGTGATACTTGCAGACAAAGATACAGCCCACGGGAATGCACGCACACTCTGCAGTGGTGGGAACATGCAAGGCTGGGGAGGAAGGGTTGCATCCAGTGGCCTGCTCAGGAAGGAAGGAGTGGTGAGCCACGTACAACTTTTAGCAAAACAAGAATCAAGAAGCCGGAAAGAAGAATTCAGTAAAGGTTACTTCAGAAAGTAGTGGCATGTGATCTAAGGTCACAACACATTTACCTTTTTCACTTCAGTTTTCTTCTAAAACCATCTTGTACTTGTCTTTTCTTCACATCTGTGTAATGACGTACAGCTACAGGGCTAACTCATTCACATTTTGCTATCTTATTGTCTTTGGCAAATATGTCTGAAGGGGCTGCAGGGCTGAAAAGGACTCCTCAGTGAAAGTCGTTGTGACAAAGTCACGTAAATGAGAAGAACCTTGCACACGTGAATGTACTTGGAAGATGCATTGCTTTGGCAAGCTGTAATGCGGCTTTGGCTGCCTGAGCTGACTCAGGAAGCTTTTCATGTCCTTTTGCCTCCTGTATTTTCCCTTTTCTTTGAGTTGCCCAAGTTTATTCTCACTTTTGATTTCAGAATGATTCAGAAGCACCCTGGAGATGCTCTAGCTAATTCTGGAGCTTCCAGTCACTGAGAGAGAAATTGTGCTTGTAGTGTAAATGGAGATTGCTCTCTGCAAAGTGCTCTCCCACTTGCATTGCTGTGCTTCAGATCTAAGGCACAGTGGTGGGTGCTCTATTGTAGTCTTCTAAACTTTCTGTCATAGTCTATATTTTGCCTAATAGATTTTTGAGGGAGTGTATTGATTTCACTATAGAATGACAGTGACCTTTACATGCTGCTGTATGTTATGTCACATTGCGATAGCCCCACCGAGTCCCCATAGCCCTGACCCCACATACAGCTTGTGAATCAAGAGCTGCACATTTTAAAACCCTGCATATTTGCTCTTAGTGGGTTGGAAGGCTGGAGGAGACGCCTCAGTTATCTAAAAGTTCAGCAGCCTTCTACCATTTGCACTGCTCAAAGGTTTAGTATTGCAAGCAGAGATCCACCTCTGATTCTTCCCTGGGTCATGTGCAAGCGGGATGCAGCTGTGGACCCCTGCAAGGAGGCATGAGCAGGCACTGTTTTCACTGTTCAGTCACAGGACCAAGGTGTCTGTCCCCAGATGGGTCGCATGGGGTTCTTGCCCTGCGCTTGTGTGATTTTAGCACTGCTCAGGGTGAGTAGAAGTCAGCACCTGCATGCTCTGCCAGTTTTGGGGTTTTCTCATCCTTGCTTCTGTCTGCTCCACCTCCAGGGCTGCTGTTATCCAAACATCAGCAAAGAGGATGTCAATAACAATGGAGGAACCTTGCTCTCGAGCTGTAACTGTCCATGAATGAAGGCATCACCCCTGTGGACGTTGAAGGACTGGAGGAGCCAGCATGCGTCCCTGCCATGGACCGTTGTCAATGGCACACGCTCTTCCACTTTGCTTGCTAAAGAGTGCCAAGGGTCAGGCTTTTCATCTTACCACATTATGTTTGATGACTTGTAGCACTGGAAGCAGAGAGCCCCTGTGTCAGAGACAGTAGATAAATCTGTCAGAACCATCTTCGTATGCAGATTCTACTGGACACCAGTGTGTGCTCAGAAATCTGGCTGCAGCAATTCATTCCTGTCTGAAACCAGCATCCTCTTCTTTTTTGGGATGGCCTCAGAGGCAGGTTGGTAAAACCCCCAAATGGTGACTTTCACATGCTGTTCTTGTAACATGTTACTGAATAACACAACAAACACCCTGAAGGCTACTGCACATGGATTTATTGGTCTTAGTATAACTATCAATGTGAAGATGGATTGTCAGCATAACATATACATGAAGGAAGCTTAGTAATAATTAAGGACTTTCGATTTGAAACAGCACCCTGCAGAGTTTCGAGAGAAACTGGAGACAGTTTCTTCCCCCTCCCCCTCCCCCAGCTAAGAAATACATATCTATATACATATATAGATACATATACTAAACTAAATGGGAAAGGAATGGAGATCATATTGAACAAACACATGAACTGTGAGAGAAGATCCATATTCATGGCGTTAGCTCTGCAACACCAGCTCATCAGCAGGTACTTCAAACATATTGCTTCTTCCCAGAAATTAAACAACAAGGAGAGAAAATCCATCCTAATTTACTGTGCATTACTGAGGGTTAAAAGTTTGGAACTGTCTTGGAGCCTACTAGATCAGAAATTTTGACCTGTGGCTGATATAGGTACTGAGTACATTAAGGGTTTGGTATGGAAAAGACTTGAGCATTTAGTCAGCCAGTTAACGGGTATATTAACTAATTTTATTATTGATCAAAAAGACAGCATTAATACAGTAACAGATGTAAGTGCTTTTCAAGTAACAAAGTTCACCATTTTTCTCTCTGTTGTGGATCTGCCTAGAAATATCTTTCTTGCAATTTTTATGGGTTAGAACTAATCACTCTTCCTTTCCTTGCCAGACTGTAATCAACTCCACCTATTGGTATCATCATAGTCCAAGCTAGCAAGTAATTTATTTATTTATGTTGATTCCTCTACGGTACAAAATACATGTTTTGACAATTAGTGGGATTATATTTGAAATCCTACAACTGAAGTAGGCTCTTACCCTGGCAATTTTGAGAGTAGTTTAACACAAGTGAAATGCAGTGTGGGACAGTGTTTCCACTTCTGCTCCGAGCTTAGTGAAAATGACCTGGGAATATCAAGGGCAGAATAACTGCTGACAAAACAACTGGATCTTCTGTTGAAGAGGAACTGGCAAAGTCTGGCATTTCTCAAGGCCAATTTTGTTACCTGACATTCTGCCAAAAAGGAGCTGCGAGTGATGAGGTTAAGGGCTCATTCAATGGCTGTGAAATCAGCATCAAACAAACAGCCACAGGGAGTGCCAGGCCATGTTCAATTCTTTGCCTGGAGTCTCCTAATATTAGGATTACTCTTGACAGACAGAGCAAAGGCTTCCACTGGCCTAGGCGAGAAGGATGAGCAACTCAAATCAACTCACTACAAAGCACAGGGATAGTGATGCAGTGGCAGAAGCTGCTGGTGAGCCTTAGCTACCTTTAAAGCCTCTATGTCTTAATTTTCTTTTGTCTGAATCCTTCTTCCTCTCATGAAGAAAAACCACTTAAGACATAGTTAAAAGCCTTTTCTGAACCCTGGACAAAATAGCAGAGTCAGCTAATTTAGTCTGGGTTATAATTATTACAAATCTGACAACCACATAAACAGAACAAAATTTTCCAACTGCCTGTTGGCTTTGTGACTTACAGGCTATGGTAAAGAAATTGTTCTACCTAATTGCAATGACTTTAGCCAAAAGAGTGATTATAGCAATTTAAAAAGGTTTCTTCTGCAGGTGACTATTTTGTGTGATGGCGAGGTTAATTTGATCACAATTCTTAATTTGAATCACATTCCGTAAGAGGATGATGTCAAGGCTTCCGTAATTGTAAGGACTGCAAATATGCAACTAACACTCCATTCACCATTTATTCAACCAGGCCACCTTCAGGTGGTGAGCTGTGTCTTCAACTGCACATCCATGATTGCCCTGAGTGCTTGTACTCTTTCCTGAAAGACGAGTCTTAGCCCAACTTCACCTGTCCATATCCCAGATGGACCAACTGACATTGTCAAGGATGCTGAGTTACAGGCAGACTGGATCCCAAGGCAAGTAACATCCTGTGGAGCAGCAGAATATGTTAGTTATCCAAATGGCTGGGCTATTATTTATAAGAAGGCAAAAGTTGGACTGTCATTTGACTGTGCAGACATAGCACCCGTGACCCAGCAATGTAGAAAAAGTTGGATTTAAGTCCTTATCTACACTGCACAGGTGAGATGCAATTGCCACACATGTAGATGTGTCTGGACTAGTTTTCATCTGTGAAGGAGTTGCAATGAGAAACTCAGGGGTTGATATTTGCTCTGTAGCAGAGGCTTATGTGGTCATGGCTTGCTCAGCATGGGTGACTGGACAGAAGCTGTCGCAGGAGAACCTGCAGACTGATGTTGCAATATAAACACCACACAAATCGGTGTATGGGTTTTATCTACTAAGTGTGGTTCAGTTATCTCCATAAGGTCTGACATGTAGCTAGAATGAGCTGCAGTGGTTACTGGTGTTGGTTTCATAGCGGTGACTGGCAATGCTAATTTTTCTGTATATGTGCGTTCAAACTGTGCTGATTATTTTTTGATAGAGATAGGGTGTGTTGTTTTCTTATCTGTCCAGTTCCCTCCATGGTGATCACTTTATCGGAGCAAGTAGGCAAAGCATGTGCTTATACACATACTGACTGTCATAAAGTTGACACCTAAAAAAGTCAGGTCAAGGTACAGGTACAAACATACATACTTATAAACAAATATACAGAAGCATTCCCTACAGGCTCTAGCAAGCAGGACAATAATAGTCCTACTCTAGTCCATTTGGCCTCTAGAAGCCAAAATTGAAAAGACTTAAAAATTGAGCAGAGAGTCATGAGGTGATGTGGTTTCCTTGGTCCACTAAAGCAAAAAGCAGCTTGTGTTTTTGAGGAGAGAAGAGCAAGAAAAGAGTGAGGCAACATTGGGGTGATAGCTTGGTCTTTTTCCATTAGTTGAATCTTACTCTGGCTTATGCATTCGTAACATTCAGAATTTTACTTGAACTCTGTGCACATAAAAGCATCTGCTAAGGACAGTGGGAAAGAACATATGGATTGAGACAAGTAATAAATAAGGCGTAATGCATTTATTCTGGATCCATCCATTCCACCTACCCACATACCTAAAGCACATATCACTGCAGTAGCTTAACATCATGTTTTATGCCTGGCATGTTCATGTTTATGTATTTCTGTTCTGTGAAAAAATGAGGCAAATTACAATGTTTCTTTACATTCCACATATGTTGTATGTTATTTATTAATCCTTTTTTGCTTTTACCTCTAAGAAGTATTTCAAATCATCTTGACATCTCATCTATACACAAAGCTATGAAATTTTGCATTTCCACCAGTTTTACAATCCAGTGAAAAGCATTTCTTTCTTTTTTTTTTCTTTTTTGTCAGTGCATCGTTGCAAATTTCTGTCATGAAAGAAAGTATTTTTGCCCATGCAAGCTGAGTTTTTGCGTCACGAAACCAGGAACTGCTCATATCCCTGTGAAGGCAATTGCATAGGCTCAAAGGTTAAATTTAGATTTTTCTGTGACTGATCCCATTATAAAGTTAATTTGCAGAATGATATTACCCAGCCTAGCAAAGGAGACTGGCCAAAGGGGCAGCAGGAGGACTGACTGAGAGACAGGGACCAGTTCCGAAGTCTAGCTAAGTGGGCTGAGTAAAGGCTTTGGTTCAAGGTGGAGGAGTGAGTGAAGAGACCACTGCCTACATGACACTCCTCTGAGGTTCAGGTGCTGCCTCCTCCAGTCTCAGTGCAGAACTGGGGTAGGTCTGTATTTTGCCACATCTGTTTTTTATGATGCAGGAAAGGGAAGATGGTTTTAGAGCCCCTGAAAGATGCACAGTCAAATCAGCATCTAAGCAGCCCTTCTAGTCTTTTACTCTAACGCATGTTTAGAGAGCTCAGCACTGTGTTTCTGAGACCTTACAAACTATATGAGGGTTGCCTTTCTCCCACATGCCTCCAAGTTTCACCATCTGCCCACAGAGTGTGATTGAAAAACTGATGTCCTTTAAATGGCTTATTTTGGGGGTGATCAACACTTTGTGGCTTGATTTAGTCTTCCATCTTGCCTTGCCCTGTGTGGCACGCAGAGCAAAATCAATGTTTCCAGCACCAGTTTTATAAAAGTGTGATAGTTTGGGGAATCTAGGCCAAATTAAGCATCCAACAGACTTCTTGAGTACCTGGTGTCCAGAGGGTCTTGGTGCACTCTGTCACAGTCATTCTGGCTGCTTGCCCCACACACTGTGGCTACAAGATTGATTAAAGGCCACTGAAGTCTGTGGGCAGTTTCAGGATGCTTTTGGATGAGCTATCAGGCCCTTGGAGAGCAGAACCGTGGCCTTGTCCAGCCTGCCCCAGGTCAGGTTCTGGGTTGTCTGATGGAGAGAGAAACACACCACCCTGAGATTTGAGGAGAGGGGGAGGATGTGAAAGCAATGCTAATTCCTACTTCTGTCTCTTGTTAGGCAGGTGAGAAACGAAATCAAAAGGAGCTGTACAAGGGGCTGGAGAGCTTGTAGTTAAAAAATTAAAAAAAAAAAAAAAGCGCGCGACAGATTCAGGCTCTAGGTGTGATGGAGTTTTGGGGAGCTGAAATTTCCTAAGGCAGCTCATCATTTCAATGGCGAATTGCAGGACCTGATTTTTCAGAGAGGAGGAAGGAGGCAGGCTGCTCAGCACTGCAGGAAAGCTAGTGCCTTTTCTGATGTCTCACAGTAAGACACAAGAAAGAAGTCTGTGGAGGCTTCTTTTTCAGCTGATCACTGATGAGCAGACAGGTCATTTCTAATTAGTACTTGTCAAATTAAACCAAGTTAACCTGAGCAAGGTGGGAGGTATTGTATCAGAATCTGGGCTGTCATTCAGGGCTTTGATTTTCTGGCCAACTATAAGGCTCTCTTGTGTTCTAGTATCCTTACCGGACTCTTAAATGCTTTAAAAGAAAATGGGGCTTTGCATACAAGCACATAGAAACTCCCTGCCTCTGTGGCCTGCCTCCCTCTGAGGGTAACCCTGCCCAGAGTGGGCTTCCTGGCGCAATGCTTGGCATGGGCAGGTCCTGCTCTGTAAGTCCCTTTGTGGTGTTGTGCTCCCTGTTTCTGAGTATTGAGAAGTCAGAGGCAAAATGCAATCCTTTATTTGTTCTGTAGGTGTAGGAAGGGTAATTTTTTATTTTGACTCTTCTGCAGTGTTCAGTGGAAGTGACAGGAGTTGGTAGCTGAGATCACTGCATTTCAGAAGTGAGACTGAAGAACGCTATGTATCCTCAGTGTACCATATTTCATATTTTTTAAGTGTTTAATGTTGTGTAAAATTTCGCTGATAGAAACTCTTGATAAGGTATTGAAAAAAAGCCTCAAGAAAGATTAGAAATTTGCACCTTTTAAAAAATGAACAGTATCCTTGTTGTTTTGATCTCCAGCTCCATTATCAATTTGCATCTTTAAAGAGGTGTAACCTTTCTCTGGTAACGTCTTCTGCCCTCTTTTAGTTAGCTGAAAAGACTCGGTTTTACTTTGCCTGTATTGCACTTTCCTACGCACAGTTAAAGCAAGCCAGTAACAAAACCAGATTTTTAAAGAACAGGAGTGTGATTCAGCTTATTGTAGCCTAGGCTATCAGAGTTGACTGGTAATCTCGCTGAAGAGTAGCCCTGCAGGTTATTAAAGAAAAAAAAATTAGTTTCTGAGAATATATCAACAAAAATTTCTTCATGCTCGAACAGTCACATACCCATAACCTTCTTATTTATCAAACTGGCTCCAGGGAATAGTACAACCTTCAGCCTGCTATCGTACAATGAACTGTGCCTGTTGGCAGAGCAATCTTGACTGATAATTCCCATCTTCCAGCCTGCCTTACCCTATCTGTTCAAACTGACTTATCCCAGCTATAGCACCCAAGGAGGCACCTTCTACTACAAGGTCCTGTTGTCAGAGGTCAGTCCGTTTAGACTATTCTCCAGCATCCTGGCATGTCTGGGAGGCCTTAGATTTATGGACCCTATACAAATTCATTGCAATGTAAATATCATAAATAGGGCCACACTGTTAAACATAGGCAAAGAATTCCTTTAGCTGGAAGATGCTTGAAACCTTTTACAGCAATGGTTTTATTCTTAACTGTGAAACTGAAATCTTTATTTTCTTCCTATTTCATCCCCTCACACATACTTAAAGCAAACTTGTTATCAGACCAAAAACTAGCTATGAATTGCCATTATTTTTATTGTTTTTTTCTTCCACTCTATTAATAACAATTAACACATGGATGGTGAGGCTTGCGAATTAGCCCAACTCTGCCTGGGCTTCCACCCAGGCTAAAAGGTACGGTGCAGGCTGCAAGGCACTGTGGCAAGCTGCACCTTCACATTATCAGGGAGTGGTGCTTGCCCATCTCTCAAGGAGGAGCTCTTCTCTGGCATTACAGGAAGAAAATGAACCTGAAGATGACAGTCTGGCTGCTCATAATATAAGTCAAGGTTATGGAGAATAATTCTTGATAAGTCTGGCCCAGACCTTGCTTAAATCATGAGGATTTCAATGGCCTTTAGGCCTCATTAGTAAAGTTAGTCTTCAGTTTCAAAGCTGGCTTGTCTCTGAGTCGTTACCAGAAGGTACATGAAGCTTGGCTTCTGTGGGTGGCTGACATAGGAATCCAGAGAAAAGAAAAAACATTAAACTATTGATCATTGACACTTCAGATCGAGTATTTCATAAGTTTAATGATATATCTTCCCAATTCATACGTGGAAGTCATACAAACTAATATTCAGTAAGAGAAATTTAATTGTCTTCTGCTGAACACATACAATTTAAGTGTCAAACAATAGGACTTTTGCTCCTTTAAATGTAAAACCCTTAATGCAAACTGAATTACAGAATGGTTGCTGAGTTCTTGTCAAATCTGCTAGCAATTGATTATATGGGGAAAAGTGTGAAACATCATCTATCAGCTCTCTGCATGGTGGAATGATTTGATTCTTTTGATCATTGATAGGGGTATATTAGGTCTCAAAATGAGTCCACTCCTCCAGCTTTTAAAGAAAAGAACAGTCACTCCTGACTGAACATTGGTATGTATAGGAAGATCATAAATGTGAAATACAGGGCTGCAGCACAAAAATATTTGAAAAACCAAAATCTTGGTCTTAGCTTGATTTATCTTTGTGCTGCAGGCAGGAGAGCTGTCCCCAGTGGCAATGTTCTTTAGTGGCTTACGTGGCCTCTGCACTGGTGAAAGTGTTGTCCTTGAAATCACCAAGGAATATCTTTATTTCAGTTTCAGCTTGAGGTTATCATTATAGTACATTTTAAAGATACATTTAATTCCCAGTTCATACATGGAAGTCATACAAATTATTGATTTTTAGCCCAGATCATTAAGAATTTTAACACAGGCTGTGGCTACTCAGATAAAAGAGGTTCTATTAAGAGCTTAACAAAGGTTAATTTTGGCATATAATTAACTCATCAGCTAATGAGCTAAAGACAACGTTATCATTTAATTGCTACATCTGGTAGAAAGTTCAAAGACGAAAAACAACAGCTTTCAACATCTAAGTGCTTAGAGTAGTAGCCGTGCTTATTCCCTCACCCCAAGGAAGGTTAAAATCCAGCCCCTCTTACAAATCCCTTTTCTTTGTATTTCTCATTTCTTTCTTCAGTCTGCTTATGGGAACAATTCCTTCACCTTTGGCTTGCTGTATCCATTCTCATATGTTGCAGAGCAGTATTTAAAATGAAGATGAGTGATGAATTCGTAAGCAAATTTCTGAAAGCATTCAAATCAAGGGGGTGGGTAACAGTCTGGTGCAAGATGACACTACCTACTTGCTCCCTCCCCATGTCATCCCCTCAGTCCCCCAGCTTATTCAGTAGCCGCTGGAAGAGCTTGGTAGAGGAAAGGGGAGGCAGCGTTTCAGTCAGACAAGAGGAGTAGTTGCATTCCCCATTGCTGTTATGAAGTAATATGCTGTATGGTAGTCTTCCTCTTGCATAACATGTCAACCTACCTGGAGACTAAGAATTAAATTTAGAAGTTTAGTTAATCTTTGAAGTTAACATAAACATTTAGTGGGGCAGATGCTCAGCTGCTATAACTTGTACAATTTGTCACCTGAAAATCTGTCTCATTGACTATGGTGGGACCTTGTTTTGGGCCTTGGGCTCCTATTGAGTAGAAGGGTCTCTCGGCAGCAGCACTGGCTGTCATCTTCTTTTGGGATCTCCTGGGTTTAAGTCACATCTTCCCATCCATTTTCTACATGGCTCGTGCAGACTGAACCCAGAGTTGCCTGTGGTGCTGAATGGGGCAGAACAAGGAGTTTGATGGTGCTTTGGTGGGAGGTGGGATTACATAAGGCACAGCAAGGAAGGAAAAACTGGGCACAAGTGAAGTGGAAAACCCCAAAGCAGGAGAAATAGAGCAGTTGTGGGGCTGAGAGAGTGGGGAAGCAGCAGCTGAGGTCTGTCTGTCCTCATGGAAAGGTGAATATTTAAAGGCTGAATGTCCAGGCCACAGTTTGTGATGGGGTTTGCAATTCACCAGAAGATCTTCTACCCTTATTCCTTACATCTCCTTCACATGATGAGAAACTTTCCTGCAAACAGGTGCCCTGACAATGACAAACCAAATCCTCATTAAAACAAAGAAAGGTTAAGGGGAAAAAATAACCTATTTAAAATGAGGTAACTCACCAGTCTTTGAGCTGTAAATTGACAATAGGATTTATATAAATCCATAATTGTATCTCTTTTACCTGCAGTTAGGCTAGTTAATGATGAAAAAAGTATACAGCCTATCGTGAGGTTTTAATGAGGATTCTTTTGCAGAGTTAAAAAAATCCACCAAATTAAATTCTGCCAATTTACTCCATCGCAAATTGAGCGCCACCCTGTGCGCAAAAAAATCATCAAGTAGCTTAAATCAGTTACAGCTAAATGTGTAAGTCAGCGTGTGCTTTAGCCTTTAGTCATGAAGAATATATTAGATTTTAAAAATAAATGGCTTTCTGCTGAGTCTTCATTGCAATGGCTTTCTGGCTTTTAATTAAATTTTCAGTACTTGTGGGTGCTTCTTCATGTACTTTGTCCACAGAATTCCCAGCATCTCTATCATTATGTGTGGTGGAAAACCAGATTGGAGATTATTAAGCTTGTTCATTCCTTTGTTATTCACTAGTACAATACCTAGAGAATTTATTTTTTTCTCTTGTCAGATAAGAGCAAAGCATTTATTCTGCAATAATACTCTATAAGAATGAAGCAAAAATGCATAAACTGAACATGATTAGTAGTAGCTGGTAGCTCGTTACATTTTGCTCATTAGACACTTCTGGTCTCTTTCATTGGTGTTAAATGAACTTAATGTAAATTAACAAGTACAGGTTCATGTCATTTGGAAGAAGCTCATAAGGAAAAGGGGAAACAGCGGGTGTTGCTGACCCCGAGTGCTGGTGCCTGCAGCTGTTGAAGGCAGTGGCTGCTCCTCACGTGGGACGGCAGGAGCAGTCCCTACGAGGTTGGGCATTGCCTTTTGCAACTGCGGCACTGGTGGTTTGAGGTGAGGGACGACTTCACACAACCGATTGCTAACTGGGAGGGGAAAAAAGAGGCCTAATGCTTGCTGGGCTGTTTCCTGCACCTGTGGGACCCTGGTGCCAGGTCTGGGCACGGGTGTGCTGGCCCTGCAGAGCATGCCTGGCCACAGGACGGGCTTGCCCGCTTCTCTGCTTGGCTCCGGCCTCCCTGCTTCTGTGAGGCAAGCAGAGGCCAGTGCCAGTCTCCCTGGGAGCCAGGGAGCACTGTCTCTGTGCTGGCTCACTGCCCCAGGGGGCCAGGCCTATGGGAGCGGTGGCCATGTTGGCTCTGTGGCTCTGGAACACCCTGAGGCGCTCCGCCCAAGATGGCATACCTCACCCGGCTGCGGGCTGCCAGACTTCCATCTGTGTCTGTGGGCTTTGAGATGAAAAACTTCACTTGAGAGAAGTCAGAATGCGTAATTTTGAAACAGGTGGCAGTGCAGGTGAGCAGCCCTCTCCCATTGCTCAGCAGGCTGGGATTTAATCCACCATGTCATCTCACAGGTGTGGGTGAAGGCAAGCTGGGATTACCCTTGCCCTTCTTCCCCTGCCCCCAGAGCTCTCCACCAGCTGGAAACTGGGGACACCCCCGCCCTGTCTTGGGGCCCTGTTCCACTCACTGTGGTGGGCTGCTGCAAGCGACATGTGGTGCTAGGGGGTAAGGGCACAGCCGTGGGCAGGCTGAGCTTCGTCACCATCTGCTGAGATCTGTGGGAGCAAGAGCAGGGCCCATGTCATGAGCTCTGCCTGCAGCCACACGTCCATAGCAGAGCTGCGTGGGTGACAGTCTGCATAGGACAATTGTCTGTGTGTCTATGAGAAAGATACAGAGTCATGGAAATGTGACAGGAGAATGCAAAGGTCTAAGAAATATTCTTAGCTCCCCCGCCCATCAGTGCTCATTGAGTGCAACAAAAATGAATGTGGCCGGGCAGTGGTGGACCTATCATGCACCTAATTTCAAGTGTCTCATCACCAATTATCCCCACATGTATCTGTTCTCTTTACCTGATGGACTAAGATTGACTCTCAGACCTGGGTGCTCTTTATCCTCTCTCGGCGTCGCTTCCAGCACGTCATTTTTCCATTTGCCTGCAGATTCCACTTTAAAGGCTATGGCCTGTATTGCTTACTGCCTGTGTGACTATTTTGTCTGCAGCCAAGTGTCAGTGCTGGAGGTTAGCATTAGCCTCCATGCCCCGGTTTGTTTTATTACGGGAGAGCTAAGAGCCTCTTCCTGGAATTTGGTGTAAACCAATTTCACAGGGAGCTAGGCCTATGCAGAGAATACTTCAACGGGGACTTCAGAGGGGTGTTGGGGGTGGAGAGAGTAATGGGCACTTTCTTTTGTAAGTGTAGGAAAATTATAAAATGGTGTTGTCCTTGCAGAATGTTTCACATTAACCTCTTACAACATCTGCTGGAGCTGGCTGGAAAGCAGGAATTGTGGGGGTGGCAGAGAGGAAATTTGGGAAGTTGGTTAGTTTTTGTTTAATGTCAAAATGAACAGTGCAATTTTCTGAGGGGAAAAAAGGAGACATCCAGAATCAGTCCTTCCTTCCTTTTCTCTCTGGCCTCTTGCTGTTGGTACTCGCTCTGGATGTGGCCAAGCCCTGTTCAAATCCCTTCCTGGCCTCTGTCAGAGTGAGTCCTGGGCCTGAGCATCCCAGGCAGGAGCAGCAGCAAGGTGGCTGGCAGTTTTTTTGGGGTGGCTCCGTATGGACAAGGGTGTGTTGGGGTTTGAGGGGGTTTGTCCCTCTCCCCACTGGCAGGATGCAGGCCAGTTGCAGGCCATGTAGTCATGCTAACAGCAGCCCCAGGGCCCTGTCTGCACCCATCTGTGCTGACATCTGTGGGTCTTTTATCTCTTCTCTTGCAAGTGTTCTGCAGAAATGGGCTCCAGAGCATGTTTTCTATGAAAAACTTTCCCTTTTGACTCTATTTTCCAAAGAAAGGCGTTTTTTAGTAAGAGATTTCAGCCCAGTTCTATCCAGAGGTTGCTGCTCTAAGCCATTAGCTGTTAAGCACTTCAAACATGGGGAAACGGCCATTTCTTATGGTTATTGTGGCACTTTGCTGAGACAGGTTTGGGTATCCTTCTGAGGAGATGTTCAGGGAAGGTAAAAGTAGAGGGGAACAAAGACCCGGCCTTATTTTTTGTTCATGTAGGACAGTTTGTGTGGAATGTATCATTATTATATTCAAATGCTGTGAGCAAAGTTGCTAGACACCTTAAACATTCTCCAGCGGATTCATATGAGCTCTCATTTGTACAAATTCCTGTAAAACAAGTTTTCTGACCTAAATCAGCCCCAGCCCAGCACTGAGGAGCTGGGTTCTTTATTCGGCAAGGTATCCTCCTTGTCAAAATGCATTTACATAGAGCCCTGCAGCCTATGCACTAATAGCGCCTCCCCCTGCTTCTGCCTCCTAGTGGGCTGTCTGAAGGAGGCTATACATATGTATTAAGTTATTAAGCAGTGGTGTGGGTTCTCACAAGTTCAAACGCAGAGCATGCTGTGCCTATGCTCAGACGTCTCCAGGAGGGCCTGGATTAATAGAAATGCAAATGGAGCATCTGCACAAGGCCATATGATTAGAGCCTTCCCCCTCACACCTCAAAGTCAAAAGCAGAAAAACACTGCATGTGAAATACAACCAAAAAAACCTGGTGATATAATATGCAAAGTCTGTTACCAATTTCAACAGCAGTCAGCAAAACATTGAGCCTCACCCCACTTTAAGCACCATTGGCCCTACCTTCTCAAACGTAAGTGGTTTAATCAGCATTGTATTGCTTGGGTCTTAGAGTCCATAGTGATGCTTGCCTTTGCCTAGGATTCCAGTGAACTGCAGCTCAGCCCTGTCCAGCAGAAATGCTGCTAACCTGAGCAGAAAAACTCCTATTTTGTGCCAACTTATGCAGAGTTCTTTCTGTACTGATGGGGGATTTGAATGTGGCACATGCCAGTAAAATCAGTCATTAGTAAAATCAGCTAGGGCAGATACACTCAGTCAAATTCTGCTTTCAGGAACTGGTATTGATGTGAGTCCATATATAATCACTCTATTTCCTTCCACCTGACAGTAGAATTTGACTCACTTGAGACATATATCTTGCTGTGCCAAGGTTTTACATCCTTCTAGAGACACCTGTTCAGCCATGGCGTGGACTAGTGTGGCCTTATCAGATGTTGGTTCCTGTTGCCACAAATGTGGAATAACCAGAAGGCAGTGAAGCTATCATTTTGTGCCCTTGGTCCCAACCAGGTCCATGAGATGTAATGGGAGAGGGCTAAGTGACGGAAAAAACTTTTCAAATTTTCCCTCATTCAGTGGTATCAGGTTCCTTAGAGACAGTGAATGAGAATGACTCCTCTGTGGAGAGATCTAGACATTTCTGTGGGAAATACAGACTTGCGCCTGTTCAATACCCGTACAATCAGGTGTCTTTTTTTGTCACTTCCTAGTGGTCTGTCTTCTCTGGAGGTAAATTGTCACGGGTTACTGCAGGCCTCCTCTGGCCAGGATCTTCTGAAGAGAATCTCATTCCATCAAGAACTTTGCTGTGTGAAGTCTGTAAGGACAGAGGGACAGATGGTTGCTGTTCTTTGCCTGCTTGCCAAGTTGATTCCAGCCTTGCAGGGGCATGGAAAAAAGCAAGGTGCTCATGGGAAAGCAGCTTACCTTTATCTTCTATGTAAGAGACCGACTTCCCATTGGATGTGGATTTGCTCTCGACACATTTCAGAACGAGGTATGTGCAACAAATCTCTCTTATCCTCAAGCCTTGCCCTCGCATATCTGTATCATGGATATATCTATGCAACCAAACATAGTTCCTTACATCTTCATAAGACTAGATATTGCAAAACCTTCTTTTTTGCTTCTATGCCGTTGTCATATCCACTTGACCAAGAAGCCATCCTGGCTTTGGAAAGGTTTCTTGGAATAGGATTACAGCTGTGATTTAAGCCACTACTCGTGAATCTGTCAGAATAAGAAATCAGACTGATCTTTCACACTTCTTGGAGGTTTTATTTAGTTTATCCTTGACAATGACTCTCCTGATGGTATAGGCTATTCACAGATGCTGATATACTTACTGTCTCTGTGAATGAGGGAGCAAACTCTTGAGCTCTTCCATGCCCTAGAATAAGGCTCATGAGCAGCTGTTGTTGCCTGTACAGTGGGTCTATTTAATATGTAAAGGGTAAAAACACATCTAGCACTCTGACTATGATTTTCTGTATGGAAGTGGGGAAACTAACCTGAACATAATGTAACTTGGGTTGTGAAGGACAGTGTCATATATCTGATTCAAATACCTCTCAGTTATATGAACCTTACAGAGCAGTTGGTGATCATGCTTACTGCTTTGAGTGACTTTAACAGCTGAAATATGAATATTGCCCTACAGACACTGCAGTTATTTCTTCAGAAGCAGTTGCCATGTTCTCTGGCTTTTTCTGCACTGCTTGTTATTGTAGTTCATGTTTTGGTCACCTGCCTTGCGTTCTGAGAACTCCTTTCATACATTTGTTGCAGCAAACACGCTCTTCTAGCATCCCTTAGAAACTTGGAGAATTTGTCCTTGTTACCCATCCTGGGTTTGTGAGCTGGAAAGCAAGCCAGAAAACAGCCACCCGTAGAACAATATGTTGTACTTTTGTCAAGCAGCAAAGGAAAAGCTGCAGGTTTTTTTGCAGGCAACTAAAAAGGGACTCTATTTGTAAAAGAAGTAAAATTTTGTGTATGTCTTTACACAGTGTACCTGGAACTCTTGAACCTTGTCTTCCTCTTTGTCTTTAACATTCACGGGACAAACGAAATGTTGGGCTAGAATGGGGAACTGGGTGTGATTCTTCTGTTCAGCGTCAGAATAAGGTGACTGTGAGCTGTAGCTCACCTTACTGGTTTGATAGGTGCTGGCATCCTGCTTCACGGTTTTCCAGCAGAACAGCAGCATGGCTATATGTAGGCCTTGACTCTCCAAAGACATCACTGAATTTATTTGTGTGGTAGTTAATAAACTTTCTTATCTGGCCTCAAACCTTAGAACCAAAGGTATGTAAATTCCTAAATAACTGCATGCACCAGGCCTGCACAGACCAAAATAGAGGAAGAATTAATAAAACATACATATGAGTCTCTGCTGATTTCTCTACACATTAAAGGCTAGTGATTGCCCAGCAGTAAGCACATTTGTATACATACTTCTCACATGCCATTAACAGAGCTGACCTCTTTCAGCAGCATACACAAACCCAAACTATAGCTACAGGAACATTTTAATTTCTTTTAGTCAGAATATATTATTGTGGTGTTTGCAGTTTGGTGGGGAAATGAATAAAGGAAACAGTCCCCTCAGGTTAGATGAGAATCTGTCTTCCAATATATTATGGGCAGGATGAGCATAATGTCTAATGGGAGAATAGGGCCATTTCTGTCCAACCAGTTGCTGCAGGTTCATAGTAAAAACAGTAATGTATTTCTGGGAACCTGGTTGCAATTTCCATTGTTGATTAAAGTAAAAAAGGAAGAGGAATGTCGAAAATAAGTAATAAGGAAAAAAGTAATTGATTATAGACTTTACAAAGTATTTATTTGTTCAAGATGTGATTCTGTTCTGAAAAATAGCACAGCAGTTCAGTGTGGATGAGTATCTGTGTCTGTCCACTTTGATATCTAAAGCAGGAATTTGCTATATATAATTTATTTTGATTTAAGTAATAACAAATAGCTGCCTAGATGAAACTCTGGCTATTCTGTCACATATATGACCTACAGTAAAAAGCTAAAGTATTCAAATAATATTTCAAACAGGACCTCTGCCTTTCAGCTATCTACAAAAAATGCCATTTTACTCCTGTGAAGGGGGAAGAGCAGGGTACTTCCAGGTGCAGGTATGACTGAGTATGATAAGAACCCACTCCTTCTGGTTCACTACTGCCCCTCAGCTGGAGATTAATATGCCTGCAGATCAGATGTCAAACAAATCCTGTGTGTGCTCCTGGCCTTTTTCAGGACAATCCCAGCCAGGTAAATTTAAATCACATTAAAATGGTTTGGTTCACATACAGGTACTTGCAGCACTGTGGCAGCACTTGAAGCTGAAGCAAACAGCTGGGTTGGTAACTCTTAAATCATTTCAGCTAGGTCATTAGAGGGGGTCTTCGTTGCACCCTAAACTGGTTCTTGCTGTATCTTGTGCCAGAATGTAGTTCCCCTAAACGCTAAGCTCCTACTTGCTGCAGAGGCTGAGCTCTGACACTTCGGAGGATGTTGCAGATCACAACGAGGCACTTGTTTTAGGGGGGCGTTGCTAAGGGGATCCCTAGGGCCAGATCTTCCACTGTTGTAAAGTGTCTGAGCCCCACTGAATCTGTCAGTCAGTACATGGTGCTGCAGATTTTTGGCAATGCTGTGAAGTAAAGTGAGAGCCTGGCTGACGGTCAGATCTCACCTTGAGTCTTCAGGATGGAAGTTAGATATCTAGCATACTTTGAGGTGTTTTCCAACCATATTTAATTAGGAATATAGTAACCCTCTCTGAACATGGAGCCCTTGGTTGCTGTTTTCATAATGTCACTTCTCAGAATAGCACAACATAGTAAATGTTGTTTAGGATGAACATACTGCAAAAAACTGTAACAAATTACTACTTCAGGAAGGCTGGGATAGGTACTCAAGATCTGGAGACAACTTAAAGAGAAAATAATTCAAGTGTTCAGGATAAGTGCAGGCTATATGGGGATGAAGAACACTTCTTTGGCCATGAACACCATTAGAAGGCAAGGCGGCAGCTATTTTTCCTAAAATAAGCAGGATCTTCTCTGGCAGTACCTAGGTGGTATCTGCCTGTACAATGATCTAAAGGTGCACCTTGCTTTCTAATTCAAATCCATGGTGTGTGTTCAGGCTCTTCTGGTTCACAGCCCCGGCTGCATGATTGGTGGTGAGAGGAAGAAGGACCCCATTACAGTGCAAAGGTCAGGCTGACTCTTAAGGCTGTAACTACTGGGTGCAGCAATGTTCTCCACAACAGAGTTACGACTGGGGCCTTCCCTCATTTGGGCTTAATTGACATGTAAGAAATTAAGAAGCTTTTTGCCAGGTCAGAGCCATGATGAATTGTGATGCTTCACTCAGTCCCCTAGATGGATTAGCTTCAGCTCCATTGCTTCAGAGAAGGGGACATACATGAGGCACAGACATTAAATGGCTTATTCAGACAATTACAACAGGTTTTAGTTAAACTGGGAATAAAATTGTCTGACCCCTTCCTTCCTTTGCCTCTTTGCTCCTGACCTTTAACATTAAAACCATGTTTTGGTTTTTTTTTTCCCTGTATCTACTTTATTGTTGGTAGGCTGGGTTTTTTTGGTCTTTACACTTTGGTGACACCTCATGGGAGATGTAGTTTAACATTGGCCTGTACAAACTGAACAAGATGGGAAGCAGGTTCTAACAAAATCATGCTTTTATTTCAGTGACAACTTATGCAACAGGCTAAAGAGAGGCAAAGATAGCTTTGCATCAGAGATTCCTGGATACAGCATGTTCTGCAAAAAGATAGCTGTCTCCACAGAGTAACTTTCTGACTTTTGTGTGTACTGTGGTTCTCTTTTTAAGTGCTTTTGAGGACTGCAAGGAAGAACTCTTAGTTACGGCAAAATCATCCTGCTCAATAGCAGTCACCTCACACAATACCAGCAAGGCCAGGTTTATGTTTCTAGGGAGCCGGTGAGCTGAGTCAGTGGTATCCTGTGGACATTACTATATGTCAATCCTTCAAAAAATCTTTCTGTTCCTGGCTGGGAATCTCCCAGCCACCACAGTCCTTCTTCTCTCCAAAGTATCATGAGAAACAGTGATCTCTGTGTGTTTGGCTTCTCTTTGAAATGCTACAAGAATACTCTTTCTTGCTGCATTTTAGAGCAATGTAAAAAGGTGCACTCAGTGGATTCTCAGATCTGAAGGAAAAGCAGCTGTTTTTTTGGTTGACTTTTTTCTTTTAGTTCCCATCCTTCTTTTGAAGTGTGCCTAGTTTCCAGTTATGTGCTTCCAGCTGCCACACACAAAATTAAGGTGAGATGTAAATTTTTTGACTACTAAGAAGTGCAGGGTTAAAATGCTTTTTTTGCTACATGAATGGTACTGTTGTGGGGGTTTTTGTCCTTCCAGTATGGTCTATGTCCCCTCAAAACACATCAATAAACAACTGCAGAGTAGCCCCAGTAGAGATGGCCATCTAATGCAAATGCTGATGAGAGGCTGACCCTACAATGTTGTGCCTGACAGATCAGTGGAAGGAGAAAAGAGTCAGAATTGTGGAAGCCTGAGAAACAAGCCTAAAAACGTGGAGTGCTACTCCTCATCTCCCAGCAGCTGGATCATTCCAGGTAATACCATGGCAGAAAACTGAACTGCTGTAATGTTAAAGTGAATCACTACAGTGATCCAGAAGGAATTGGAAAGGGCAGGATTAGACCTGTGGATGCATTTCTGCCTGAAATATAGCTTTTTAAGATGGTGTCAGATGTCTGTGGACAAGTAAAGGTGTTGGCAGCACTGTGAAAAATGTCTTGGACTTTTAATGACCATAACTAGTTACAGGTAATTAAATATATGATGCAAGTGCTACACAGCAACGGATACTGTGCTGGGCTGTTTCTGGAAACAGCAGTCTAAAATCTGTGGAGGGCTAAATGGAGCATGCTGGGTGCTTGGCACTTTGGATAACCAGATGGCTGCTTACAGATCTAATAGGCAGCCATGAGGCCTCTGTGTTTGAGAACCTGGGCTATCCTATACACCTAGCTTCTGAACAGCCTGCTCCTGGAGCAGCTATGGCTGTCTTAACTCCTATGCTTTACATATATTAAGTCTAATCTTTTAACCGACAGCTTTATACTTGGATTTTCTTCCTCCGTGGACCTGTTTCTGTTTTCCTTCATTTCTCAGTCCATTCTCTTTTTTGTGCCTGATGTTATTTTGCAGGGCTTTTATTTAACTCATAATTTTCCTTTCCCACCTTACCCTGACAATAGCCAGGAGTCTGGTTGGCCTTGGTACATCATGTACTCGAGTGGGCAGCCTCATCCCTAGATAGGGCAGCTGACCTTGGCTAGCAACTGTCTATTGTCTGCACTAAACCAAATCCAAGAGTTCATTGTGTCTCCATTCGTAGTCTGAAGAGTCCTTCTAGTCCCACTGGGGAATTCCTTGCTAGATGCTATATAAAGGTGTAGAAATATGGGTGGAATTTCAAAGTTTGGGTAGATTCAGGGTTACTTGTTTACCGTCTTTGGAGATACATGAGCAACCAGAGTGAATGAGCCCTAGATCCTCGCTGCTAGGCTTATATCAGCTTCAACTGGTGGCAATGAGAAGGGAAAATCATTCCTGACTCTGATCATAGCCAAGGAGCTTGTCTTGAAGCCTATTCCAGGGTACTGTGCTGTGGACTCCGGATGTACATTTTGGCCCAGTGAGGGAACTTTTGAGATGGAATTTCCATGGAGAAACAAGAGGTACTAATTTATTGCTCAAAGTTGAAAAATAAACGATGTTGCACTTCATAAATAGGGTGTTAATGATAGCAATGAAATAATCGATTTCTCCTCATTAAGTAACAAACAACACAAGCTGAAAAATTAACCAGTTTGTTTCACACAGTTGGATTAATGGAGAACCGAGTGGGTCTTAACTTCTTCTCACCAATGAATAATGGCCTAGAGAAACACAGTGCTAATCGAGGCAACACTGGTGGTAGTAAACAAGTCAATCCTGTATTTATTAGAGCAGTAGAACATGCATAATACATTGAGCTCTAGTTATCAGCTGAAAGTTGCACAATGCTGGCAAAACAGTCTGTTGTATCTCTACTGGAAGAAGATTGTTTCCATGACAGGAAATCCATATGTCTAGGAGGAGAGGCATTAATTTAGTAGAAGGTGAGAAGAGTGCCACATGTGGAGCGGGTGGCCTGCTCTTGTCTTAACGGCCATTCAATAATTACTCTAAATGCACCACTAAGACAGTAAAAGGCACTGTCAATCATTCAACATCCTGCCTTTGTAAACTTCTTAATGCTGCTTAGGTTTGACTAGAATTTCAGAGGAAACCAGGGATAGTATTTAAAAAATGTGAAAAGCAAAAATACCATACAAGGCAAGTCAGATTTTTCTGCACAGGAATGTGCAGTTTTCAGTGCCTGTGAAGCGAGCGTGTTGGAATGGGATTGTGTGGTGCACAGTAGGTTTCGTCTGGAGAACAGCATGCTAGATTGGACCTTGAGAAGCCTGCAATCTAGTCGTTGTTCTTCCTTTAACCTGTTGGATGATCTTCGTCTCAAGTGTCTCTCTTCATAACACACCTATAAGATAGGGATGATGATAGTGCCTATTATAAAGTGCTCAGAAAGCTAAAAAGTGCCGTATGGAAGACGTGTAAGGATTGCTAATTTCCTTCTTTACGCTTAAAGTATATTAATCTTGAGTTTACTGGGTTTAGCAGAAATAGCCACAATGATCTCATTGGAGGGATTTCCTTCTCATGGAGGTGAAGCTTTCTGTTTTCTGCTTTAGATGACTGTTTATCTACACTTGACTGATTATGCTGGTATCAAGCAATAGTTTTATACTTTCCTAGTTTAATAAAGAATAGATTTAGTACTGGGACATTTGCAAGGTGGTCAGATAGGCCCAACTTTCTAAGACAGCTAAGCACATAGAACAGTAACTGCTATTCAGAAAGCTTCGGTTCAGGCTCATGGAACTAGCTAAATCTCCTAAAGAGTCGATTGTCTTCCCTGAGGACTCCTTGGTTTTGTCTTTGATTTAATTCAGGCAACAGTCTTTATGGTAATGTCATTTATTGTAACTAATTGCTAGTTGATGGTGTTCCTCATGCTAAATGCAGACATTGGTCTTGGCAAAAGTCAAATGGTAGATATTTTCAGTTAAAGATCAGCTCCATTTTCAGCAGCTAGTGGTGTCACCACTTTTCCCTAACAGATCACATCATGACACACAAGAAATGTGATTCTGCAGAACTACAAGGTAATGAAAATTCATAAAGAATTGATAAAAAGAAGAGGAAGTATGAAGGATATTCCTGAAGAAGCTGTATCAGTAGGGGAGTTTCTATTACAGGTAACTGGAGTAAGTCCCTCAGGAGTCTTCTGTTTTCATCTATTTATTAAACAACTAAGAGAGTAAGACAAACTATAAATTAATTATACTTGCCAGTGACATAAAGTCAAGGCAGTGGTGAACACAGATAATGCAATTCACAGACAACAGGGGGCCAAATTTTCTCCTTGCTTACACCTGTTCAATCTTCCTGAAGTCAATGGGATTGGACAGGTGTAACTGAGGGGAGAATGTAGCCTCAGGCCTTTTCTAGAAAGGGGTGGAGAGCTGGTGAAAGATGCTTAATGTTAATAAATAAATAAATATGAAATTAATAAATATGAAGTCTTATCCATTAGCCCGAGATGCCCAAAAGACAAAGAATGAAGTGAGCAGAAAGATGAGATGCACAAGGTGCAGCATGGGCACTTTGCATACAGGAGTTCTGGTGATTTCAGGGGATGCTGTGAGAGTTCAGCCCAACCCAAAACCAGGTAGTTTTTGTGATGGCTGAGGGGAGCTGTACCGATGAAAGATTTTGAGTGTTTAGTTCTGCCTGCACAATTTGCAAGGCGGCTGCAGTATAGCATATGCCTGTCATTGTATTTATTGGTGACTTACATATATAGTAGCACTATCTCTTATAAATTAGGAGTGTTGTGTCATAAACAGATTAAGTGCCAGTACAGCCCTGTAGTTCTCTCACTCAAACTGTTCCTCAGACTCTTGTCTGATAAAAGATATCCACAGCCTTGTGCATTCATTCACAATCTAAATCTCAGGTTACCAAGGTAACAAGCAGGTTAATCAGCTCCACCACACTTTCCTTAATTGAGGGAGAGCACTTCATTCACCACTTCAGTCAACTAAGTACAATAGCCTTTTTTAGTTGGCTCTCATAGACTGTTTTTGATCCACTTGACTCTGAGACAGTTCCCCTCTCCAGCCATAGTGTACAGTACTGTACACTAACAACAACCGTGATTGAATTGCTGAATTACACAATGCACTTTCCGACTGTCTTGTGCTACAATGTTCATACATAATTTATATTGGAATTGCATTAGGTTGTGTCCTTTGCATGAGATTGGTTGTCTTGTAGCTTATAGCTCCAGCCCTGTGATGGAGGTGGGGCAGACCCATTCTGCACCAGCATGGCTTTGAGAGAGTGGCCCATGGCTGAAGCAGTGCAGGGGTGCACAGGAGATGGGATACCCTTTCCTTGGGTCTGCTGGTCTGCCTGTCTGCCTGAGGTATGTCCCCTGCCTCAGTTCTCCATCAGTAAAAGCAGTTCTCCATCAGTAAAAGGGAAGCTAATTTCCTGCAGGTGTATTGCCAGTTTAGATTCAGATTCTTCTTGTGTGTGATGTGCTCCAAGGCAATCTCTGCCACTGCCTCATTTTTTCTGGGACCCTTTACCTCTAAAACTTTAAAAGAAAGAAAACACCATGTTGTATCAAGTGCTTTTTGTGAACATTCAGTGCTTAGCCTGAGGCCCTCCCACCACCAGCATCTCAAAACTTGCAATGTTTCCTACAAGGATTTCAAGTGGTCGGGCATACTTTTTGCATACTGCTTAAGCAGGGAAGCATTTAAATGTCACTGAAATGCAACCACTTCTGCAGTGTAGCATGTATTTGTCATGCACAGAAATAGTATTCAGCAATTACAGGCAGAAAGTAAACTGCTTGTAACAACTGCAGGGGGATTCAAGTAGGGAGAATGAATTAGAGCTGCAGTATTAATACAACTGATGCAACTTGTGGCAGGGAGTCTGGACGTTTATTTATATACATGTGGATGAATCTGGTTTTATGTCTGTCTCGTGAGATGGGAGCCATAATAACACAATGCCCTCTAATGCCAGGCTGGAGAGTGAAGCAAGTAAAAAAACTTTACCCTAGTTCATAAGTGCAAGGTTTTCAATGACCTCCTCAGAAACCCCTCCCTAGCTACAAATGTAACCCTAAAACCACCTAAAGCCACTCAAGTACCCCTAAATTTGGGGGGGGGGGGAGCAAAGAAGTACTAAGAATTTTAAACCAGCACATTCTTTTAGTGTTTGTCACTGTGAACATGAAAGGTTGATTTGTGATGAGAACAGTATACAGCTGGCTTCAAATTTTCACCAGTATGGGACTTCTAAATGCCTGCTACTAGCAGTGCCTTTTTATTTATTGTGGTGTGTGCCTCTCTTTAAGTTTGGGAATCATCAAAATAGGATAGACTCAGCCTTTGTAATGCAACCCTCTAGGAACAATTTTATTCAGTCAAAGTAATACTGAGACCTTGGAGAGGAGCATGGATCTAAAAAGCATAATTTTTTTTAAGAGAAGCCCTCGCACCAACCTTCTATTCTATATTATCATTAACAATTTCTGCTAACCCAAGAAGATACAGTGCTTTCTAAAGTACAAGCCAAAGCTCACTCAGCTATGTTAGAAGCAGATTTTTGAATCCCTTAGTTCCTCAAGTCTTTAATACTGCCCGTAAATCTTGACAAAATTACTTTTTCAGGCTTCAAACAATGCTTTTTTATGAACTTTTCCAACTGTCACCTTGAGAAATATCTAAATGACCCAAGAACTACTTACATTTTCCGCACTGTGTAAACCGAAATTTCACAACTGCCTATAATTTGAAATATTGTATCCCTCCTTCTTGGAAGAAAAACCCAACCCAAAACCCTTACACAATCATGTTTGCTTTTTCCTCTTGACTGCATATCACATAAAGCCAGCTCCCATGTCTGGGGTCCCAAGTAACCAAGACAGAAATCTGTTACTTTTTAAATGAAAAAGTCTTAAACTCTAAAAAAGTAGGGGCTACTCTGCAAATGAGAAAACGTGCATCTTGCTTACCAGTCAGAAAGTACATACTAAGTGTAACTACTCCGGAGAAGAGAGGGAAAGAGCAGGGACCCCCACAGTCAGAAAGCTCCACTGCATTTATGCCCATACTTCTGGCTAAGAAGAAAAAACCCCATTCACAGCACCAAAACCCATTTCAGCATCCTGTGCTTGCCAGTGTTAAGAAAAAGTGACTGCCCTCTCTTCAGTTATTGCCCTTGAGATGCTAAACAAAGATGCAATCAAGAAAATTATAGTGGTAGTTCAAAGAGAAACAAAAAGGTGTACTGAACCAAAAACAAGATGAGTGGGATGTCTAAGGGTAAGTGCAATACCATGAGGACGGTTGCACGTGGCGAATGACTGGCACAGAAAGTGAGCCAAAGAGATGTTTGTCCTGTTTCTTCTCTGGTACTTCCATGATGGTCATACTAGAAATGCTTATCTGATTTTAGTCACTTTGGTATCTTTTTTATTCATATATACCTAACAGAATGCACATGTCTTAATTTAGAAGAAAATGTTTTTGCTGTTCATTTATGTAACATTTTTGACTGCCAACCTTAAAAAATTTGCAAAAAAAGAGAAGTGCTTCTAGTAGTGAAGCACTCCCAATTAATTTACAATTAAAAAAAGGAAACAGAAAAGAAAATTTTAAAGAAATGTACTTGGTGAGTTCAGCACAGAGACTATTCAGAAATTAACCCCAGAAAGTGCTCATTACAAAGCGGCTGAAGGTATTTATTCCTTGTTAATTCGGAGGTTTATTTATCTCTTTTCT
The DNA here is from genome assembly GCF_964188355.1 of Buteo buteo. Classification (NCBI taxonomy): domain Eukaryota; kingdom Metazoa; phylum Chordata; class Aves; order Accipitriformes; family Accipitridae; genus Buteo; species Buteo buteo. The sequence goes on from NC_134180.1 coordinate 26,468,515, forward strand.
ATATATCCACTTGGAAGTGCCCTTAATATCCGTGTGCTTCTGCAGAGTCTTCCTGTCTTCACAGAGGTCTAATTAAAAAAAAAAAAAAAAAAGGAGGGGCACAAAAAGACAAGCCAAACAAGTTTGAAAATTTAATAAAATAAAAAAGATAGTATTTTATATCTTGGTGATATAAGCCAAAAATACAATAATGAGCATCGATGGGATGTGAGATTAATCCCACTTGTGAAAAACACCTCCATAACTCATTCGTGACTAAGGCAGTCTTGAATTATGAGATTTGCAGTTTGCTCGTGGGATAAATTACATACTCCTCAGATAACCATTATGTACCTGGCAATGTCTGTATCATTCACAGCTTTGGGTAACAGCAAGAGGCTGTGCTTTCCTATTGCTTTAGCCGAGTGTGCTCTTCAAACATTTATTGTACAATGGTTATTGCAGGGGATAAATAATGCATATGAGAGAATAAAATTTACATTATAAGTTGATTAAACTGCTTAACAGTTTTTAGCCACTCTCTAAATAAGGATTTTTAACCAGATTTAATCTATGCAGTGTTTCACGTCCAAAGAACTAGCATTTAATCTCTGTTTAACTGAAATTTAGTTAGCAATGTTGACACCTCTGCATTTTAACACTGGGATTTCTTTGTGGGACACAATCCCTTTCACTCAACTTAATATCCCATCTTGGTCTCTAAGGGAAAATAATTGAGTTTAGGCTAGTTTTAAATAGCGATAAGGACAGGGAACACAGATGGGTATTTCATTGATTAACACTAACACTGGCCTAAGGCCTTGGTGTCAGGCATTAGATTAGGACATTACGAAGAGAATGACAGAGTTTTGGCACTTTATTCCTCCTCAATAACATTCTTTCACATATTAAGTTTATCCCACCCTAGGTAGCTACTTTATCATGCAGAAGGCCTTAATCCACTGATGTGACTCTATCTGCTTTCACTTTGATGCTGCCTCTGTTTACAAGAGTAATGCAGCCTGTGTAAGACAAAGTACTCGTGACAAGAACAACTGAATAAGGCTTTTAGATGCACAGAGCTCTGACCTAAAAAAAAAAGAAAAAGCCTTCAATAAACTTCAAAATACTCCAAACCAAAAGAGAAGGGAAAAAAATCAACAAAAACCAGAGGCTTTTTGAAATGAAGTTATGTTGTTTGCATCATGAAGAAACAGACATGAGTTTTTCATCAAGAAGATTCAACTTTACTGATCTTCTTGTACTGCACTTTATCTTTTCTTCACCTTTGACCTTCCTTTCAGTGTCTCCTCAAGGCATCATGAACGTAAGCCTTGTGGTGTTCTTTTAGAAGTAGGATTGCTGCTATCCCCTCTGGTGAATTTAAGCAGCTGTTGGAGTCAGTGACAAGGTTGGCTACAGATTTGGTATACTGGCTGGGAAAGAGATTATGGGTCAGTCCCCAGTGCTGGGAGACAAAAGATTCAAGCAGTTCAGGATTTTTTGGATATCCGAAAAAGATTTCATGAAATTTGTAAAGATCTAACAGTGTATTGCAGGTTTCATGTGGTCTAAACAGCTTATAGCAAGTAAAACTCTAGGTAGCCAGTAAGTGGTGTTTTCACAGCAATGCTGTTTTGCAGCGGTGTATGACATCTAGTGTAATATAATTCCACAAAATTGCATCACTGAAGACAGAAACTAGTGACTCTTAGCACTTGTGGGGACTGTGACTATTAGCTGGACTGCCAATTTTATGAAACTCAAACTAGATTATTTGTGCATTTATTACAGAAAACCTGAGTTGTTGGTGAGGCTTTTTATCTCTAGTTAATATGAAATTTAACAGATCAGCTACTGAGAGCAGCATTTTGGGTAACTTTTTAAAAGCTCATTTAAAGAGACATTAGCAAATTTACCTCATTTTTTCCAAATCATGGGAAAATTTTGGAAACTTCTGAATCACAATAGAGTTACGGGCAGGGAGCCAAAGGTTTTGACCTTATTGGTCTGAGTCTAATGAAGGCTTTCCTCCTACAAACACAGGCCTATTTAGTTTTGTTTGGAGTGTCACTGTACCAGGATCCTGGCTGAAGGTAGGAAAGGAAATTGCCTTCTTTTGAAGTTTCAGACAGTTTACAGGAATTATTATTCTGTGGGCATTGTAAGCCTTCTGTGAATGTTGGCAACAAGGAAATGTTATATTTATGTTATATTTTTATAATTGCACATAAATGGTCCTATTAAGATTGTTTAAAATTATCCACATGACACAGGGGCAATCTTAAATTGTTCCTGTTTACATGAACTGAAAATTTGGCCTTCAGAGTTCAAACAGAAACACGTGTGTTCTTCTGTTTTCACTTAAACTGGTGCAGACTAGAAGTTAACTCTATGTATGTCAGTGGAGCTGAATGAGAACCAGGAAAAGAGATCCTATCTGATGGGTGGGCTTTTTCTGCATGCACTGAAGCATCACATTGAGATATTTCCCTTTCAGAAGAAAGAATGAAAATTTATCATGTGGCTTTTCCACCCCTTTAGTTTTATATGGTTGCTCCAATCTGTTTTATGGTTTGGACACTGTATGGACAGTCTGTTGTTCAATTTTCATCACAAATTATGTGAATTCTACTTGAATTCCCTAGCCAAAATCCTTGCTGGAATTATCTTTTTAGAACACTATGACTATTTTTATAAAGATAGCAACCTTAGTGATTTGTGTTTACAAAGAATGCAAAAGCATCTTCCAGTTCTACTTTCCAGGTCATGAACTGTTTCTTGTACAGCAGCTTCAAAATGTAAAAAAAGTGTTTGTTTTCCCACTTTCCTCAGTGACAGCTTCACTGCAGTTGAGTCTGTGGTAACAGTTCTTAGTGCAGTTCCTTTTTCCTAAATTTCTTTGTAAAATGAGATGTTATTGGCAATGCCTATGAAAATGAAGGCTCAGAGGGCTAAGCTTGAGCCTGACAAAGTGTGGCTGGATGCTGGGAAACCTCTTCACTTTGTTTTATCCTGGCAGCCTAAGCCCGGTTTTCTAAAGATCCTTTCTTGGCAGCCTCTCTAGGCAAAAAGAAGGTATAATGGGAAATTATGGCTTGATTTTTCAGGCATGGGCAGGGATTGTGAGCAATCAGCACATTTATGTTCATTTGCCACCTAATGCAGGATTTCAGCTCAGGTTTCCAGAGACGAAAGGTGAGCCCAAACATCCTATGACCTGCCTGTACTCTCCATAGATACAGAATTTGCATTGGTTTTGATGGGACTTGAGAACATATAAGGTCTTAACTGTTCAAAGGATGGTAGTTTTTTCTAAAAAAAAGCTGTATTCATAAGTTCAGAACACTGAAGTGATATGAATTTAACTAATTGTTTACTCCCACCTGTACATTTTAAAAAACTCTCAAGCGCTTATTTTGCAGCCTGTTTCTCTGTACAGTAGATAGAAACTTTAGGTTGTTTGGAGAACTGTCTGGAATCACGAGGTTTTTGAGTTCTTTATGTGCAGTGATGAACAAGCTGGTTTCAGATTTAGGAGCATGGTGTTGCTTCAGATCAGGAACACAGAGTTTCTCTATGGTATTTACCCTTTGGTGCAGGACATCCTGACAGATAGTGTTTTAAATCTTCATGTCTTTGTTTTTTTTTTTTTTTTTTTTGTCTGAGAAGGGATTATGCTTGTGCAGAAAAATGTAGAACAACATTTCCTTGAGACTTTCTGTCAGTGTATGCATTTAATGCACGTCTGAGACATTGGCAGTACTATAATAAGCCACAGTGGTAGTTACCATCTGTCATGTTGCCAAACTATCTTAAGGTACATTTGTCTTTCTCAGGGAGGAGAGAGTATGTCAATGCACATGGAAATGGAAAGAAAAGCTCTGCTTTTAGCCCATCCCTACCACATAACCACATCTGGTGCTTCTGGACAGACCGTAAAGGAGTTTAGCTCCATCTATCCAAGATCCTGCCCAGAAAGGTGATGCAGACTTCTAGTCACTCTCTACAGCATAGTCCACTTCCAGGGCAGCTTCAGCTGTAATCTCATGAATACCACCAAAATATCACTGTTGTTTCATTCATCAGGTGGCTGGTAGTCTTCCCACAAACTCAAAAGTGGCAGGAAACAAAGATGAGCGACTGGAGCCTCAGCAGGTCTGGGAATTGCATGGACAGGCCAAAGCCTCTGGAGGTCATTGCCCTGCTGCTAGATGTTCCTGCTGCGCAGTTAAGCAGGCTGCACCTGTGCCAGCCCCTGCTCCCAGGCAGGGAGCAAAGCAAGCAGTAAGCCCCCAAAACACATGCTACTCTTGTGAAATACGCTTGTGTGTTTTCTACCTTCAAAAGAAACATGGTGTATATGTGCCTGGAGGCCAGGGCACCAGCATGACAAGGACTGGTGGGAAACTGAACCAGGGAAATAATGTACCTGGGCAGGAAAGAACTAGAAACCCCCCAGACTTAATTAGATAAAATCTGCATGAAGGAAAGCTGCTGAAAATAAGTATCAATGCTGAAACACCGCAATAATTTGTTGTTTTCACTTTGTAAGCATTCCACAGTTTCTGGAGATAAATAAGAAAAGTGTCTGATTGCGAGTGTCAGATTGGGTCTGTGTTGCTCAGAGGCAATTCTTGTGTCACTATTGGGGTGAAATTCCCACTATGACTGGTATCAAATACACTCTCAAACATCTGATTTTACTCTCAAAAAGTGGGATGACCACTTTAGGGCAAAATTGCAGCTTTGGTGTTTATTGTGTGCAGGTTGCCAAAAAATACGGGTATCCAACATGTCACACTTCCGTGATAAAATCGGACTATGTTAGAATGGATTTAATCTTAAATGCTGACTTTTCTCTAATTCAAGGCACCTCCTAAGATGACTGTGCATGTGAACATAATCTAGACAATAATGCAATGGCAGTTTAAATAAAACTGAAAATCTTTAGGCCCCCAACTCAGAATTAAAACTCTTAGAAATCTTGTCTAATGTGTTGTTTATGCTGCCTGCCCCCATTCTTTGAAAAATGCAGGCTAGCCAAAAGTTTTTGATCCTTCTGCTATTAACAGATGGTATATGTAGCTAAGGATAAGCTGGGACTATCACTTAGGCCACAAGCAAAGGGGTGAGGGATGCTCCCCTGTGGGTACCCTTAAAAAGCCATAAGCTTGAGTAGCAAAAATGAAAAGGTCTAGTGCTGGTGTTAATTACGCAGAAACCACACAGAAAGTGCTCGCTGTCACAGAGTTGAGAGGTTGTGCATCCCTTCCACAGATAAAAGGCATGGTATGAAAACATTTTGCAGAGGACAATGAAGTGAAGATTAGCATAATCTTTTGCAGTATCCTCAGTAAGCTATCCATGAGTGAGCTGCTTTTTTCTCATTCCTTTTGCTCTAATGTCTGGATTTAAGGAATGGCAATGTAAGAATAGGCTTTGTCCTTGAAGCCTGACAGTTGTGTTTTCCCGCCTTCATGTGATCATCCTTGTTGCTAGTATACTGCTCTTCTGGTAATCAGACAATGGAAGGAAAATGAAGTGTCAGTTCATTGACAGAACCTTATCCTGGCTATGTTTTTTCTTAATCCAGACTCATCAGTGCTCTCTCACTCTCTGTATTTCTTCATTTCTTCTGAATCAATAGGGCAAAATCTCTTCTGTAATTGTTTGAGATGAAAGTAAAAGCAAACAACACAGGAAAAATCCTAAAAATAGCTCCATGGAGCCTAAAAGCAACATAATTGTATAATTCCTCTCTGCTTGGGAGGAGACCGTCTGCAGCGGATGCCTGTTTAGCATGGTAAATTGAGCATGCTTTCATACGTACTTCGGCAAAAATGGCTCTTTAGGTGCACATCCTCTGGAGCGCAATGTTTAGTTTTAGCATGGAGGTTTAGCCATATTCATGCTACAGTTTAACATGACTATCTCTAGGGCTGATGCAGTGGCTAATACTCAAGTTTGTTAGCCACTTTGATCCTGAGTGCCCTGTTTTAAGTCTTGCTACTACTGGTTAAGCTAGCGCTTTGTTACCGCAGGGATAACTGGAGGATTCGGAGTGTTGGGAGGCACTATCCCCAAGATCAAAATATAAAAATAGGTCCGAGGTCAGGGAACTGTATAGACCCCCAGAAGCTTTTCAGTTTTACAGCTGGAGATAGTCTCTTAAGTATATATAAATCGTCATTAGGATTCTGACAAAGAAGTGCACGATGGGATTGCTGCAGGGCAGGCTCTTTGAATCTTATTCCTGATAAAAACCACTTCTGGCTGGCTGACAGGAGACAAGGCAAGTTCAAGGAAGGCATTAAAAACATCTTAAATCTATTGATGGCAGCAGAAGTGTTGGGATGAATAGTTTGGGATTAGGATGAAGACTTCTGAGTGTAGTCAGGGCAGAGAATTTGGGGCCAGCTGGCAATTCTGGGGGAAAATATGTCTCTGAATATGGTCAGATTCAAATAATAATTCACAGGATCACTGTGAAACTTTCTGAGAGGGAATTGTTGATTTTTTTTCCCTTTCTTTTTTTTTTCCCACCCCACAAGAAAAGCCTCTGTCTGATTGAAATACCCCTCCAGCAGGAGGCAGGCTACCTTCAGAGTCCCCTAGCAAAGGCACCTGTGGGGACAGAAGGTGCTGGCTGCAGTGTGAAGGCAGGAGCAGGTTTCAGGGCAGTGAGGGGCCCCTCTGCCCTGCCAGGAGCAGCTGCAGCCAGGCCTGGTGCCAGGGGCTCCCCATGGCTCCTCCTCTGTAACAGAGGTGCAGTGTCTTTCCCCTGTCCTCTTGCCCTGGGCAGCCTGGGATGACGGAGGACAAGGTGCCTCTACCTACTTGGGGCCAAAATTTCCTTGGTGAGCAAGGAGAGCCTTACTACTCATCTTTGCAAGTCACCGAGCAATGCAGCTCCTCCCTTGGCAAGGGCTGCAGGGAGTCTGAGGCAGACATGGTGTTATTAGTCTTTTCCAGGCTATGCCCACCAACCCAAAGGCTTTGGGTGGCACCTGTCACCATATTAGCGGCTGCACAGTCAACAGTGACATTTGGTTTCCCAAATTCTTCATTCCCCAGAATAACATGAATGTAGAGAATTTTGCACTAGAAGACCAGTAATGTCTAACCCCCTGAATTAGTAATTTCAATGTACCTCTAGACCTACTGCTCCCAGTCAAGGAAAGCACCTGTCAGTGTAGTTTCGCTCATTTATATTGGATTTTGCATTGATGTAAGAGCACCAAATTGGTTAGAATATCACACTCGCCACAGGTCTTGATGTGTAAATCTCTACTGCTTTTGGCCCTCCTGGAGATACTTATCTCTGTGCAACTGAAGGGAGCATCCAGGTCTGTCCAAAAATGCTTGCACTGCAATAGTGGAGTATCAGCAGTGTGTCTGTTACAGCATGGGCTGTGATAACTCCTTCTGGAAGGCTGAAGAAAATTCTAGTGGAAATACTTTTCCTAATAATACAGTAGCAATCGTGTTAACATTCTTCCTAACTGATGCCCAGTGGAGTAATGACTGACAAAAAACATGCTTTGAGAGAAAGACCAGACATGCTGGTATCTGAGTATACTTGCCATGGAGCATGGGGTAGAACCTCCCCGGCACCGTCCAGAGCCACTTGATTTGAAACTCCAGTAGGTTACTCCTCCTTGTGACCTTAGGAGTAACGTTTCTTTTCCTATGCTACAGGGACAGTGCATCAATATGATTGGAATCCAGCCTGGCAGATACCTGCATTGTGCTGAGTGCAAATGAAAGCAGCTCAGTTAAAAGAACAGATAAGTGAGAGGGTGACAAAAAGACTTAGTGGTCAGAGTTGTCCTAAGTTCTGTGTTAGCAGTGAGAGTGGTTATCAGCCTTTTGGTAAAGGAAAAAAAAATTGCAGCTTTTCTGTCCAGTCTAGAAATCTGCCCCAACCTAATGCAAGCAGACAGGTTCAGTGCTACCTCAAATTATTTTGCCTCGTCAGTGAACTGTGGTGTTTGCCTGTTCATAAATACTGTGGACACCTTATTGTCTGCTCCACTGCCATCTGACACACAAAATTGAATCAAATACTCACTATATCCAAGTTGTTGTCAGATATCAGATACAAAAATAAGCCTGCTTCCCTTTGTATTTTAGCTATCGTGTTTTGTTATGTCAGACTCTGGGATCATACTATGTTTGACTGGGTGTCTCTGAAAAGAACCTGAGTGATCCGCAATTTATGCTGATTTGAGTGAGACAGCAGTTGGTGGACAGCAGGTAATTGTAAGTTTGCAAGGCATTATACCTAGCTGTCAGCACAGCTCTGGATTTGCATAATTGTTTAAACCATCAATGAGAATTGTTACATTTAATTACATCTTATTTACAGGGGACTTGCTGCAATATTTGATTATATCTGAGAGAGTGTTAACTGAGGTACAAAAAACCTAGACCTGTGGAGAGACAGGAACCAGCACATGAGAAAGCTCATTATAAATTGGCTAACTAATAATTATTTTCTTCTTTCAGAAATACTTCATAATAAGATATCCTTAAAGCACTAGAAATGATAACCATTCAAGCTTCCCACAAGTGCATTGCAACAGGAGTGAAGATTTGTGTAGAGAATATAGGCATGACAGGAAATAGACAGCTCACGGCTTTCTTGATTGCTATAGGACAAGCCAGGTGTGATTTTATTTCTGTTAAAGTACCTTAGAAGTGCAAGGGCTTCTGTGCAGAGGTAGCACAAGAACCTGCTGATCATTTAGGATGGCAAAATTTAAAATACACATATAGGCCAGGAAGCCAAATTGCACAACAGGCTTCTTGGAATGCCTTCCATTTCTAAAAATGCAGTCCACGGTGCTTCCCAATACATGGCAGTTGCACTTCCACTTTCTCCTGGGAACATTATTCTTCATAAGGTACCTATGGCCGAACAGCATTCAGAACCCTTCATTCCCATGGTCTGTATTCATGTAGAGTATGTCCTGCTTTGTTCACTGTTATGAATATTCGCATCAGTATTTGGTTTTGTTCACACAAATGTTTGTGAAACTGCTGCTTTATTTGAATAAAACTTCTTTGTGTGAAAAAAGAAAAGGACTTGAACAAGAACATTAATCTTTTGCTACTCAGCATTCAGTGTTCTCGTCTTGGAGAACTGTCATTCATCCAATTAGGTGCAGACACAATATTGCACGATTCAAGCAAATGATTACTCCTTAAAAAACTACCCAGGGAAACAAGCTGTTCACAAACTCTCCATAGGCTCACCTGCAGCACACAGAGAAAATTGATGGAGTTCAATGGGATTATGGGGAAGATGAAAAGCTAAACATGTGTCTAAGTGTTGTCAGGATCAGGGCTGATGCACACATCCACCACCATCAGGAGCAGCTTGTGAATTATTAATGATCAGAAAAATTGCCTAAATTAATTGGATAATTTATTTGTAATGAATAATTTGCGCAGCTCTATTCCTGAATGTCTTTCTGCCCTTGAATAAAGCAGTTTGGTAGTGCTGCCTGCCTCTTGTTTCGAATGTAGTTAAAGCTTCAATTAGGCTTGCCTACATTGAAACTTGACATACCAGTTTCTTTCACGTATTTGTACAGACAGAGAAGCAAGTCTGTATTTGGGTTGTATTTTTGCAGGGTTTGAAGTCTTGTTCAAAGATCTTGAAAAATTGAATGACTGAGGACATAGACTGGAATTCTGCCCTTCAGTTTATGTGCAAAATCAAAAACATGCAAAGTTTGGTAGTATCTGAGCTTCATCTGATAAGGCATACATTAAAGTATAAAAAGAAAGCCCAGAAATAGGAGACTTGTCAGTTTGAATGTTAGTTAAATAAGTACATAAGATAAACAGTTCACTGAGGGTTATGTAGCTGAATTTTCAATCAGGATGCACAAAAGGCTGTTACAACAGCATCTTCCATTACCAAATGCATGTAGTATTTGTTGCCCAGAGTAGCAGGCATACTTTACAGAGGAAAATCTACCAGTTTTAACAAATCTTCCTTTTCAAATTAAATATTATTATCCAACTCAGAGCACCAGGAATCCCCCCTCACACCACGCTCTTTTAAAAAGCCAATATCCAGCAGTTTTTGGAGTTCATCTGCAACTTAATTAGCACTGAAAAGCCTTTATTTCACAACTGTTTATTTCATACCTGAAACAGGTGCTGCATTCTAATAAATTTAGTTAAATGCATCCCTCTGTTTATTTTTAATCTTAAAATAAATTACCATTGCCATTCTGTTTAATATAATTGGATGAATAGCTACCAAGTTTGTGATACCACCATTTCATTTCCACATGGTACAATAAATTTTTAAACTATTTTGCTTTATTATAGTACTAGGTTTGAAATAATAAATTTTGAAATAACTGGCCCAGAATTTCAAGACAAACTTACCTTTTAAAAAAAGCAAAGAAGCACTTGATGATTAGGTGGACCAAAGTTCTCACTGCCTGTATCTCTGTTGAAGAGAGCTGCTTCCACTGCTGGGAGAAGGTGTACTGGGGACACAGGAGACAGGCAACAGGGCAAGAACTGAATGCTGAGGACAAGCCAGTGACTGCCTGGAAAAGTTACTCTCTAGAGTGAGATAGGGTAAAGGTGAAGGGTTGACCTAATAAGGGAATAGGTTTAAATGGTATCTGGGAGGGAAAAGATTTGGCTGTGGGCAACAGAGAAGAGGAAATGAGACAACAGCTTGTAATGCACCAGTGCAAACACTTGCACTGGTGTGTTACAGAGCTCGGTGAAGAATGTGGAGAATCGCTGAAGATACTGGATAGGGAAGCTTGCTTGGGGAGGCCACTCTGTGTGTGTGTATGTATATGTATATGTGTATATATTTATAAAAAGCATGTATATATATGTGTGTGTATGGGGGGAATTTGAACATTCCAGATTTTGTAAGGTGCAGCACTGCAAGGCATAGACATCTTCTGTTGTTCTCTTGCACAGAAGGAGCTGACAAACCAGGACAAGTGATCCAGACAGCAGGGTATCCATCCATATGCAGTCTGAGAGCTGTGTGTAAATCCTGGGTTAGCCAGCTGGCTGCAGCTGCCTTCCCCTCTAGGGTGACATGGGGCAAACTGCTCTGCTCACTACATCGTCACACAAGGTATGAAAAGGGAGGGCATGGCATGCTGCTTTCTCTTCCAAAAAATGGCATGTTGTACAAAATGGCGGCTAGGAACAACAGTGAACGCGAGAGATGTGGCACTCTGAATAGCCATAGCTTAGAGATGGGTGGAGGTGCATCTACATGGAGATCATCAGTGAAGCACCCTCTGTGGTTACAGCCCTACTCCATGGAACACTAAGGGGTCTTTTAAATGTGGTGCATAATCTTAGCTACAGACATAACTTGTCACAAATTAAAGGTTCCTCTTAAGGTTTTTAGGGCCTTCAGAGGACTATTGGTCTCAGGTTTCTGTCACTAGAGAAGAGTCTCCTTTCATATCTACAGATACTGTATATGAAATTTAAGCATGACTGTTTATTGTGGTTTTTTTCACATGTGTAATTTATCTGGATTCTGCAGGTATACTTTTTTTTACATTTGTTCTTTGGTGTTAATGTATTTTTTGTAGAATATGTGTAAATAGATATGAGCAAACTGTGTAAAAGTTATTCAGCTACCCAGTGAACCATGTAATCTGTTGATTCATAGAGACAACAGATAATAGAGTGAGATATTTGCTTTACACTGTCTGTGTAGTATCTAGGCACAGAGTCAATTTGTGTCCTGTCGGGGCATGTTGTACCACACTATATTATCACTTTGAGGATAGGCAATTTGGGTAATGAATATGTGAGCTGGGTGGGGGTGGAGAAGTATATCCAATATCTACAAAGTGGAAATGTTGAACCAAGGTTTTGGCTTCATCCTCGTTAATTCAAAGCAGTATCATCACAGACAAGCTCTTTTGCTATCTTGGAAATGGTATTGTTAATTAGCTTCTATCTTCCCCTTTATCATCTCATAAAAATGGAAACAATGCACTAAACACTGACATTTTCTTTGTACAGCAGGTATGAGTAAAAATGCCATCCCTTTGGGAAAACACAATGGAAGTAAATGAGCATTTTGTGAGCAGGTGAAGGAAAATAGTTACTAGTTTCTATGTTTGATCCAAGGAACCATTTGACCAGGCTGTGCTTACGCTCGTCTACCACAGCGGCCCATCACTGTACTGCTGTTCCAGCCACTCCCAACAGCCCTGGGGTTGACAGCTGTGCAAATGAGCAGGACGTGCAGAGTAATGACAAATAGGCCACCCTCTGTCCACTCCCCAGAATACGCTTCACAGCATCAGATTTTTGTTTCCTTATTAATTCTTCTCTTAAATGGTCTTGCAAGCTGTTGACATTTGTGTGACTTTTCCAGGAAAGTATCCCTGGATTCCTGACAGGTATTTGCAAAAGAGAATTCATGAAAGAGAGATGTTCCAGGACTGAACAGCTTCCTCCCCTCCAAACATCTTCCCTCATATATTGATGGTATGTTGTGCAATGCAGGAAACTGTGGACCTAGGTGCTATGCCAAGTATCAAAATGGGTTTAGCTGTGTTACTCCAGAACTCTGTCAGGATAATTTGCCCTTTTAGTATAGAAATGTAGTGGAGTGTGTTAATACGGTTAAATTGGTTCTCTCTGGTACTGGTGCAACTGAGCTTGGTTGAAGATGGCTCAAGTACTGCTATGCAGTCAGGGTAACAGATGAGTCTCATGGTCAAATATACAGGCAATCCAAATAAACCTGCCAAACTGTATTCTATGTAACCATTGTAATGGGAGTCCCTATAATGTGTCAAGCTGAAATTAGCTCCATCCCCTCCTCTTCCCCATCTTCTGATCCTGCTATCCTCACCTGGAGTCATTCTTGAGATTTGAAGCCTGCAGAGGAGAGTGGGAATGAACTATCCACCCACACTGCGGGTGACTGTCACATCAAGGAAATCTCCATACATCAGACATGAAGCCAAACAGCAAAGGCTTAAAAATGGAAAAGCTGGGTGAAACAAATAAAAATCTTCCTTCTTTTCTCACTAATGGTTCGTGATTTGTCCATAAGCAATCATTTCACTCCAGATTTTATAAGGCCTGCTTCTGACATCTTGGTTGGCTTCACTTAAGCAAAATTCGTCTCAACTTAAATAGAAGTTTTACTTGAATAAAGACTGCAGGTAGTCCCAGAACCTCTCTTCCCTTTATCCCCATGCCTTCCACCACACGCACCCAGGCTACTTTAGGTAGTACAATGGTACTTTTCAGGTAAGGCTGGCCAGCCTGCCCCCGTGTCCCAACCAGAGAGCTGCCTCTCTGAGTGTCCATGTGGAAGGGCTGGCCAGAGCAGGCACTCCTCTCCTTCCACACACCTGCCAAGTGCCACAGCCACCTAGGCCATGCTGGGCAGTCACTGTCACAGAAAAAGGAGGCAATGTGGTAAAAGTAAAGCTTAGTCATGATTCCTGCAGAGGTAGAGAACAAGTAGATTTTTTTCTCTAATTAATGCTATTTACTGTCTGTGCTGAGGAGCTCTGGTGAAGGAAAAGGTCAGCATTGTGATATGCATTGTACAAACACAACAAAAAAAGAGCCTGTATCTGCGTAGGGGCCAATTAGTGCCTGTGACACTCAGTAGGAGTTTTTTCCAAGACATCTCTCAGCCATGGGTGCCAGGTGAATTCAGCTTCTTTGTATGCCTCAGACTAGAAGACGTCTTGGAACAGAGCATACAAGGAGGCAGGTTTTGATTGCATTAGAAACATTAATTCTCATTTTATAGCTTCTTATACATCACATTTCCTCAGCAGTACGTCATACTGCTAGTTATTGCTACAATATCTCTGGGGATATAGCTTGTAGCTACGTTTGTTCTCAGCTCCTGGTAATGTGTTGCGATGTGAGAACATACTTCAGTCTCAAAGTATGATGAGGCAACTTGATGCTCATCCGTCAGCCACAGAGCTTAATGCAAACAGGGTCAGGGTGAGCTTTCAATGGGCCTGTATCACCTCCCTGACTGGAACCAGCCTTTCGCTACTCACCTGTTGTTCACCGTCTCCAGCAATCTCAGCAGCTGCAGTGGATCTTTGGACCCAGTTGGAGTAGTTGTGTCAAGGCTTTCATTTAGGCCAGGAAACTACCCCTGAGTTGTCCTGAGTTCTCTTGGGTCAGGGCCACCATGTTCAAGCATTGTGCATGTAATAAATAAAACGGTCTAGGGAAAACATGTTACTCTTGCTTAGGGTCATCCATTTCTCTTGAAAGAAAACATGTCCTTGAAGGAGATGAAGGTCTGTATGTCTCAATTTTAATTGCACCCCATTTTAGTGGTGGGATGACTACCCTGACTATAAAGGACCTTCTCCTGATGGGGGTCAGGACAGAATCCACTGTGCTCACAGCTTCCCGGCTGGGAAGATGTTGCTGCCTTGCTTGGCTTAGCTATTCCAGAAAAGCTTAACAGAATGGTGACTTCCCTGCCATCCCAGTACACAGATCTCTGTGTATTGTATACACAGGAGCACTTTGAAAGAGAAGTTAGAAAATGTCATGTGTATTGTGTACTATAAAAATTTCAGTTTATCTTGCATGTATTTTTAATGGCAGCCACTTTCGAACTTCCTTTTGTTCGATACAAACAGCAAACTTGTTCTTGAAGTAAATACTGTTTTAGTCTTCTGGTTTTTTCCCCTTTATTTCATTTCAGTTTAGTTTAGTTTAGAGCTTCTGCCTGAGCAGCCAGGGAATATATATAATAGGGCATGAATACATTCTTATAAGTATTAGAACAAGTATGGAAACACAGAGCCCTTAGTGACCTTGCTAGTCCTCTGCTGATCACTTGTGTTTGTTGTTGTAGGAAGGCAAACATAAGTATAGAAGTGTTATTGAACAGAAAACCCTTCAAAAATTTCACCAGTCTTTTGTATTCAAGTCGCAGAGCAATGGGGGGCCGCCCTGCTCAGAAAGCATACTTATGCAAGTATTAAGAACTGGCTGAGATAAGAAGTAAAGCTTAAGAGACCTTCATCATTAGCTGCTAGTGGTGGAGATTAGTGATCCTACTACAGGATTACAGATGGAAAGAGTGCTAGTGTTGGTTAATTGTTCATTAATGCTTGTAAAATAAGATAGCAGTAGTAAAACTTGCTATTGTCTGCTCTCTCAAAGTAAAACAAAATTGGATCTGCTTGTCAATAGCTGTATTGATGTTAACGGGAACATGTTTAACAGATCATTTTACAGTGTAAACTGCTATCCAGCTCTTTCATCATTTAATTAGACACTATTATCCTAATAAGAAATAATTTATGTTTTAGATAATCTGTTCTCTACACACGAATGTTTTATCCTTTTAATTAGCAATGCCTTCACTAGGGTGCTTTTAATATTTCAGAGTTTGCATATAAATCTCAGGTGGAACATTACCTCCCTGTAGCCTCATGGATTTATTTTATTTACAACGCCTTTAGAATTGCCATACTTTCCCACCAGTGCTTTGCTGTACAGTTAGGGAATGGCAGCTGCGGTCCAGGTAGCAGAATCCCTCTCTCAGGTGCAGCCCAGGATTATGCAGACTTCTGCCGGCAAAAACCTGTGAATGTAGCCCTGGGAGCAGGATGTGCGTCAAGGAGAAGAAGCGGCAGCATTGACTCCGTGTCTCCTAAGGGGCTGCCATGCCACGTGAAGCAGGGCCGTGCTTGCTGCAGAGGGCTTATGCTTGTCCTCTGTGTTGGTGGGATGCTTAGTCCAGGCTGCAAGATACATCTCCCAGAGGTGAGGAGGTGGTGTGGTGGCTGCCTCCCCATGCAGACATGCCTGTTCTGTGAAAATCCAGCTGGTGGCTAGTCTGTGATACCTACTAGCCGGGAAGGTGTGCAGGCAGCCCCCTCTGCACTGCCTGCCCCAGAGAGGGCCCAATTCTCTCCTGTGCCTCCCGTGGTGCCCCCAGTGTTGCTCTCCAGTGGGAGCTGTTGGTGGGTGCCCAGTGCAAGGACTTGCAGTGTGTGCTGGACTGGCAGCAGTGGGACTGCTGCTCCTGGGAGCCATGACTCTTTCCTCCCACAACCAAGTGGGCCAGCAAGGATCCTGCAAAGTGTACTGTGAAAAAAAATGGCCTTTTGACAAAGACGAACTTGAAAAGAAAATGAACCCCTCCCTTTTTATTAATAAAAATAAATACTAATCCTGGAAACAGAAAAAACATTTTCAATGAGATGTGTGTGGAGGACTAGTGTTTTCACAAAAAATTACTTCACAGCAAGAAATCTCAGCTGTCCAGGAAATAAAGGTATGTGTTTTAAAGGCACAGGTAAACTCTGCACCTTCCAGGTTACTTCCCTGTAGGCGCTTGAGCATGGAAACTAAAGACTCTGGGTCCTCACAGAGGACACACCCTGGGAGACTTCATCACACCCTCACCAGATTTTCCTCCGTGTGTCTTGGTCAAGGATAATGGTACAGCCATCACTGGAGATCATTTGCTCTGCCCTGATCTTGAGTCTGCTTTATCGGTCACTTGGCAGCAGTCAGAGGAGCCTGAAGGGCAGCTTTAGCCTAAGCCAGATGCCACTGGCCCTGAGGGACTGCTGGGGCACTGTATCATCCAGGCACTGACAGGGCGCTGAGGAGTGCTGGCCGGGGTCCCTGTGCAGGCAGGAGTCGTGTGTGGTGGTGTGAAAAGCTGCCATGCTCTGATAACTGGCCTGAGAGGGGATGCACGTATGAAGTAACAAATGCAAACACTTCTGCTCAGTGCCACTAACCTATCTGCCCCATCATCAACTTATGTCAGAGACCATGTGAACCACCATATTGGGCCTCCAATGGACAGGTCATTTATGGCTTTCCCTTGATCATCACCTGCAGCCTTGTCTGTCAGAACAAACAAGCGGGGGCTGAACTCTGGATGTTGCCCCATGGAGAAATTTGAATGCAGTGATGTCTCTGTCAGTTGATAAGAAATGATTCTGCTGGTTAATTGCCTCAAAAGTGTTAACCAACAGCTCATTAGTCTTAAAGATGCAAACTTGGTAACCTTTTTTATGTGGCATGGAATAAGAAGTGAATAAATAATTGCATGCTGAGACCTGCCACTGAGAGATGTAAGATGTTGGTTTAAGATAAAGAAAAACAAAACCTGACTGAAATATTTGGGAAGATGCAAAAGATACAAGTCACAACCTCAGTTTGCAATACAAACCCAAGCCTAGCTTTTTTGTAATGGCTATTTTGACAGGAGTAACAAGTAATAGCCAACTTGTCTGTGCTGAGAGTTAGCCTCAGTACAGAAACAAAACCACCCTGCTCTTAATTTAGTAATTAAAAAAGAATACCGTAGAGAGGTTGAGTGGGAGATTGTATCAAATGCTGGAGCTTTCCTTATTGCTCATCTACTTATCCTCTCCTACACTTTATGGGTGCTTCTTCAATCACTACAGCTATAAATTACCTTCTTGGCAAACTGCCCTAGATCTGGTTTGGGCAGAACCTCTGGGCCTGGCAGTAACTGTTCAGTTCAGGCCATTCAGCAGTGGTATGGCAGGCAAAGAAAAATACAGAAATCATTACTGTGGCTTTGTTAAACTGATGGATATCTATGGATCTGGAGCACAGCCCTTTGGTTCCTCCAGTGACATTACGGGATGTGTAAATAGGATACACAACTGTGTTGTAGCTGCTGCTTAAAATCAAAGCATGAGCAGCTGGACAAACATGTCTTGTAGCCAGATAATTTAAGGAAAGCAGAGTGCTACATGGAGGTGTCCAACGTGGGGACATGGCAAAGTACTTTTGTTTGAATTTGAAGTGTACATTAAGATGTCCTGATATGGAAGCACTGGGACTGCAGATGATTAGAAGGAAAAAAAAGATTCATTCCTGGTAGAAATTCTCCAAACAGCTGCAATTAACACGTAAATGAGGTGCTAGAATAACTGTGTGTGATGCTGGTAGAAACCTCCAGGAAGAAACTCTTGGTCTGTACTAAAATAAGTGAACAATGAAGCCCCTCTGTGGCTAGATGAGAGGAAGCGTCTGAAGAGGGGTCTTGCCATTCATTCTACCTCATTACATGTACCTGACTGATAGCAAGGCTGTGTCTCAGTGCAAGCAGCTCATTAGTAAGAGAAGACTCTGACATTAGTTCAGATGTTGATCGACGTGACTGGTAGTGTGAAGTCTGGATTGCATTGTCAGCTAGAGCTTTATCATCAGCATTGCAGCTTGGTGGTTTATCATGGAGAATCACTTTAGGAAGAGTGTGTTAAACTATTTGCCAGGAGGTTTAATACCCACCCAGCCATTATCTGATAACATGGACCAGTGTGGCTTCCTTTACCTACCATCTCATAAAAGGCCAGGTGAAAAGATCATGAAAAGGCAAGGCATATTTCCAGAGCTGCCTGCTAGAGCCCGGGCCCTGCTCAACAGCATGCAGCGTGTGACATCAGAGCGACTGTTTGAAAGTTAGGTCACGGCAGTGCACACGTAGGTGCCAAAAAGATGCCCACATGCCCATGTAGCTAGCACGTGTCAGTGCAGCTCTCTGGTGGGACTAATGTATCACTGTTATTATCCACTCTTTTGACGTAATGCCATGCAACAGAAGGGAAAAATCTTGCATATCTCAGTTCTCCACTGGAGCATTAATGGCAATTTGCAATTGTTCTGCATTAAAATCTTATCAAGCACAATGCGGCCTTCTGGGGCTTTGTTCTTAGTGTGCTCTGGATTACCCTGCCCGCACGCAGCTCTGTTTCCACTGTGGCTAACAGTGGTCTCCATGGCTGCTCTGGAGGAACATGACAACTGTCTTCATGCAATGTTTTCCTCAGCAAGATCTTTTTCCAGCTCGCCCGTTCTAAAGAGTTGATGGTTTCCTGTGACCTTTTGGACCTACACTTCAGTTTCTTGTATGCTACAATCGAGCTCCCTCTTCTTGCCTTGTTATGAGCCAGCACATGATGGATGAGCCCTCAGCATGCCTTGAGGTGCAGCAGGAGCAGTGGAGGAAGTAAAGACAGCAGATCTACTTCAGCAAATTAGCAGCAACAGCAGGCTCTGTTGTGGCAGTTCTGTTGAATGCCATCATTTTAACTGTTCACTATGGAATAGTTCCTAAATGGCATTTATATTTAAGTCAGTTTATTATATTATTCCAGCCATGCAAAGCTGTACTACAAATTTACCAGCTCAGGCACAAAATCTATTCACCCATCCTTTTCCAAGATGATGATAATGGACCCCCTCCCTTTTTCCTCCTTCTTCCCTCAAATGATTATATTTTGCTTGCCCATCAAAATAAATCACTCATCTTGGGTGAATAAAATTTTGCAAGGCTGCAGTATGACACAGTTTGTTTGGTTTTGTGGTTTTTTTTTTTTTTTTTTTACCTTTTTTGCCGTTGCTCTCTGCAGAAGATTTCATGGTCCTTGCTTAATTTTTGTGTGCAAACCATTTTACTGAATTCTGACACACGTCACTGATGCAACTCTGACAATACAACACCATTTTTCTTCTACAGTGAATACTTTTGACATACTTTTCTGATTATTTCTTAAATTAAATCAAAAAAGTATACAGAAAAGGCATGGCTTAGCTTGAGCTTTTCTCTTTGTGCCCCCACTTCCAAAATTCTTCCTCTGTTTTTTGCGCTCAATGGGCATTTTAACCAAATAAAATGGTTCCAACCGGTGTTTCATGGTGATGGTTGTACGCTGACCAGCAAGCCCACCCCAGGGCACTGACATGTGCCTGGTTTAAAAGGAGCAACCTCCCGCCTGTGGGTCCACCTGACGGAAAGGGCTGATGGCAGCCGGCCAGGACATATCCTGCTCCTGCCTTCCCTGGGACTTCAGGTACCTCAAAATCAACACAAAGCGCTTAACCATTGCCTGCTTGTCAGTGGCGCGCTGCGGCATGTGAGGGGATGTGGATGGGGTCTCTTTCACTGACGTGCTTCAAAAGGAGCAGCATGAAACCTGCATTACTGCCAGCGTTTTCGGGTGTCCTATGAGCTGCCCGTCCTGCAGGTCTTCCTGCAGGAGGAGTTTTTCTCCCCTTTTTGAAGCAGCTCACCACAACAGACCTCCTTCCAAGATTTGCCCCAAACCAAGGGGCGAGGATGGATGTGGCTGCGCATTCTCCAAAGGCATTGTTTTGGGCACTTCACCTGCTTCCTTTTCTATTAAAAAATCAACATAACGCTTGCAAAGTGGCTCTTTTCCCCACCCCCTTACCACCTGCATTGTCAGAGGAGCCAAAAATCAAAAATAAAGTAATCAGTTATTTTAAGCCGAAGCTTGAAAGGGTATTAATTCAATGGGATAAACTGCAGTTAAGAAACTTTTATCAAGAAAGCTGGGTTAGGTGGTTAAAAGAAAGCAAAAAAACCCCCCTAAAAAACATACAGTAGGTAGCAGTTTATGTGTCAAGAAAACTGAGAGAAATTTTGACACTCTGATGTCTAGCAGATAGCACTTAAATCATTTTTCTCCAAACTTCAGTCATAAAACTTCAAAGAGTTTTAGCCATAATACAAATTTTTAGACTAAGAAGCGGTGTTTGAAGTTATTTTATAGGATTTTGCTGTAAGGGCTCCAATTGATTTGTAGTAAGATAAAAGAAGAAAACTTTATTTTCGAAGCTTTGTCGGAAAAAGCTTAGCTTCCATTGGCCATTTTGCCAATATGCCTTGAGGGGATGATGATGTCGACACGGATATTATATGCCTATACGAACTGAACTGAGTTTACACCTCCTGCTGTTTGTGTTATGGTTAAAATCTGTCACAAAACTGGCAGTGATTTATTAAATGTTTAATGAAGTAAGACAAAAACTTCAAGAACTACAAACAGAAAAGTAGAACATCACATTAAAGTATAATAATATAGGTTACTTTTCTGATTTTTTCATATTTCTTTTGCTAAAAATGTGAAAAACACAATTAGAAATCAAGGCAGTATCAAAAGATTACGGGGTGTCACAGATCAGTCTACCAAAGGTTGTGCTTCGCTTGTTCACTTTTTTCTTTCTAAACAGAGGGATGAAAAAAAGAATATGAAATAACAGTATGCTCACAAAAGAAACCAACCAACCCAAAGAAAAACCCAAGCCGGCATTATAAAGTATCAAGTCTCAGCCACAGAAAATTTTCCCTATCAAGTTTTCAGAAGAGCAGTATCAAATGGGACTCAGTGTTATTTCACTGTTACAGCATGTCCCAGTTAGAAGAAAATTCTGCTCTGCATTGCATGTTTAAATAATATTTTTCTAATAAACCATTTTTAATTTTACCTAATGAACTTAATTGGAATTATTATTTATGTTAAAAATTAACTCCTGAATGCAAATCTCAAATTTATTTTATTTTCCAATAGCTTTTAGAAATTATTATTATGCCTGATACAGCTTTATGTTTTCTACATTATAATAAAAGACAATATTTGTATAAGCCTCCCGTCTGTTGGTGTATGTGACTATTAAAGCTGAGCAAGTGTACTCCTGCACTTTTTGGCAGAGGTTATTTACATTTTCTTGTATAACAGAGACTTAGTCTATATTTTAGGTTTAATTATTTTTCATTGTAAAATGTAATTCCTGTTGTTTGACTCGCCTGATTATTTATGTACATCCTGAACTAAAAATTCATTAAACACAGCAGGAGGGGGTTTAAGATTACAAATCCATGTTTATTGTGTTATTTAACTCAAAGGACATCAGCCATCAATATATCCATACCAACACGCTAATTCACCGTGCGATTTATGGTGGACTTTGCCAGCGCTGTTATGCCTCATGAGCAGCTATAACCCAGGTTGCTCCTCAGGCTCCCTCTTCCCGGTTCTCCCTTTTGCTCAGAGACATTTTCAAACCCAACATTTTCTTTCTCCAGGAAAGCCAGCAGAGCAACAGAAAGCAGCACTCCTCTCCAAGCCTAGCCTGCGGTCGGCTTTCTGCAAGTGTTTGTCCTGGTCTGTTCCGATTTCATGCTCGCAGGCACCCAGGGTACCAGCGTAACCCCCCAGCCTGCTGGCCCTGACAGAGCCAGCTACCCAGCTCTGAGACACTTGGTTTACTTCTCCGTTTGGCAACGATGGGAACATTAATTTGTTAAATAAAGAAGGTGTTCACGCAGCGTAGTTAAGCATAACAGCCAATGTCATTGCCAGACCCCTCCTGCCATAAATGACTGGACCTTTTTTTGCCTTCCCACCCTATGCAGCGGCCCAGGGTTTGGCTCCATTTGCAGGGGTTTTGGCTCCCATGCTGAATTGAAGGTTCATGGTTTTAAACTGCATTTTTGTCTCCTTTGGGATATTGGTAAATCAAATTAACTGCAATAAACCCGGGAAGTCCCCCTTAAAAAACAAAACAAAACCCAGTAAACAATCCTTTAATTCTTCACCTGCTGCTGCTTTTTGCCTGCTTCGCCAGGTGAAGAGCTGGGTGGCAGCTTGCCTACAAGCGCTCGACAGCCCGAGGGCTGTCACAGAGGAGAACTACTTGAGCTACTTATCAGGTAAGTTCAGAAGTTGGAAGAAAAGCTTGTAGTTGCTCATTTTTGCCCTCACTACTGGATGTCACTGCCTATGGCTAGTGCAGAGACATTCAAGGGTGCCATAATGCAGCACACCAAAAAAAGGCAAATGACATTGGAGATATCCTTAATCCCTGACCTTATATAAACTAATCTGCAGGGGGTTTGAAACAGGTTTATTCTTTCAGCTAGTTTTTAATCAAGTGAGTCTCATATTCCCTGTAATATATAAACGAGCATACAATAACTCATACTTCTTTTTTTTTGCTTAAAGGGTAAGACATAAATACTAGCCGCATATTTTTTACTATCACGTCTGATTTCTTTTCAGCCAGCTATGTATTGTCAGAGGTTTTTCCAGCACATAAAACAATGGCAATTGGCTCCAGGTGACTATATTCTCTTATTTTTTTCACCCCTAGTGTTTGTGTTTGTGTAATATAAACTTGCTTGTGTCCCCATTTCCAGTCCTGTATTTCTGGGAAGCAATCTTTATGGTGGCTACGCCTGTCTCTCTGGGACTCTCCTTCAGAGACACTGGAAAGAAATGCGGCATTTTAGACTTTATTTCCATATTTTAAATGGATTTTAAAAAATATTGATAAATGCTTCCTCTGCTTCCCCTGGCCCCAGCATTTTTTAAAATACATGTCTTTGTTGATGTTAAAGGACATCGCTATGAAAAAGGATTTCCGGACCTCTCAGGTCCCGACAGAGATCTGGAGAAGCTAGTGCCAACTTCACGTTTCTGAACTATAGGACTGCCCCATTTTATAACCCAGGACACTCGCAGACTACGGCAGAAAATAGAAACTATCATCAATTTGTCTTCAGTCTCCTAGAAATTAGTACAGAGAGCCTTATGTCCCTCTTGCAAAAGAAAAATGTGACACCTGCTTTTATTAAAAAATGTATGTCCTTAAAAAGAAAAGAAAGGGAAAAGCCTGATCCCGGGGCAGGCAGTTCTGTGTGGCTCAAGAGGTGGAGAAAACCTTAACCAAAGCCTGGCCTTAGAGCAGGAGTGCTCTGCGTGTGGCCGTGCAATGCAGCGTGCCTTCAAGTTCAGGCTTTCAGTTGGACTCTGCAGGATCTTTATAATTGTTTCTTTGCAAAATAAACGGTATAGTGCGTACGCAGCCTACCACGCGTGAGAGCTGTGCGACAGCCACGAAGGTAACCCACCTCCACCGAGGGGCAGCCGCTCTGGCCGTGCTTCCATAAACTCAGCCCGGCGTTATTAAACTTGTAAACCCTCCATCGTGCGCACGCAGCGATCCTTCCCTCCAGTTTAGTCCCTGGGACATCTAGTGGTGGGCTCCCAAATAGCACCGGGGCACTCGGACCCCTCGGCCGCAGCAGGGTGCAGGATGGGGCCCCTGGGCTGGGGTAAGGCTTGGTGCCCGCTCAGGACAGGGGAGGGTCAGTGCAGGGGGGAATCAAGCCCCAGCATCTGCCAAGCCGGATTCCTCCGGCATTGCTCTCCTCCTCCTCACGCGCAGCTGGAGCTGGAGCTTGGATCTACAGGCGAGCTACGGAAAGTGCAACCAGGCGGCTCATCTGCCTGGGTGCTGAGACAGCCTCTGACATTACTGGGAATGAAGGCCTGCGGTGTGTTGTTGGTGGGGACCTTGTTAGGTGGAAAATAGCATCAGGAACATTTGAAAGAACACAAACTATATATGTGATGCAAAAAACAAGGTCATTAGGGGATTTGGACTTTAACCTGAGCATTTTCTTTAGGAAGGTTTGTTTGGAATGCAGTTATTTTACTGGGCTCTTTACGGAAAGCATGGTCCACCAGTAATGTATGTGGGGAGCCACAGACACTTTGATAGTATCCTATCTGGCCTATTAAAGTCCTCAAGTCCCCCTCTTTTATTCTATACTTCATATATTTATTTTTAAGGAATGTAAAATTATAATGGGACAGGAGACATCGTAGCTTTCCTGCCCATATAACCTTGTAGAAATCTCAAACGGTGGTGTATTTGCCTAGTCTATTCTGCAAGGGGGACCTCCACTGCTCTAGCCTACACTTCTTGTCTACCTCAAACTCCTAGTCACTCTGAAGTTTAGATGTGCAAGGTGTTCAGTCCCAGCCTATCTTTATAAAATAACAGCAAAGTGATCTAGCAGCGTTCAGTTTTCCTCAAAATCTAGTTTCCCAAAAGAGCTCCTGCTTATTGGAAAGGATTTCAGAAATTTACAGAATTGTACTTCTCAAGGGGAGATTTTGTATAATTACAGACATGAGTCCTGTGATGTGTCCATTAGCAGGTTAATGAGGTAGTAATGAGTAAAATGCCAAAGGTTGTCATAGATTTGTTTCAGCATGAAACGAAGCTGAGTGTTAAAATGTGATTTCTCCATGCCAGGATACCTGAGTGCACCCTGTTAATTATTGCTAAAAGACCTGGCCCGTGTCTCCTGATTAACAAACAGACAATTCCTTCAACAGAACAGCCTTCCTCTGAGAGGTGTTGGGGTGTGTTGGCCGCATGCGACCCCCATAGCTGCCCAAGGCTGGGCTCAGCGGAGGCAGACCTGGAGGCAGACCCGGCTGGGCTGTGGGCTCCTGGACCTGACTCCTCTGAAAGGGATGCTGATCTGGGAAGAGACCCATCCCACACCTTTTAAATGAAAAGATTCAGAGTACTCTTTCCTTCCAGGAAACCGTAGGATGTTTACTGCCATGCCTGGTAGAGTGTAGCTACATGATTTGATTTTGTAAGTGACTTCCATAGAATCACAGAAATCATCCTTTTGGCCCATTAAGAGTCACACCTCTGTGTGGTATCATGCCACATCCTCGTGGTGGGGACTACTGAAGAAATCATCCGATGGTGTTCCTGGCAGGGACACTTGCCTTCCTGGGAGGAAAAGGAAGGGCTTGAAAAAGACACGATGTGGCTTCCCAGCCTCAGGTCTACAGAAAAGGCACTAATCCTGTATGGAGGCTGGATTAGCTGCAGGATTTGCTTGGGAACCTTCTGCTATTAGCTCCTTGGCTGTCAGTGCACTCTGCTCTACAGAGCGCTGACTTCTGCACGGGTACCTATGCCTTCTGTACTAGCATCACCCTCGAGGCCCCTCGCTGCTAGCTGCGGGTTAAAGGGCTTTATAGCGCTCCTTGCCTGAGCCATGCGTGCCTATAGCAGTGATGGCAAACTGCTTGCACTTAGAAAAGTTTGGACTGGCACAAGAAAATAGGATTTAAAAAAAATAATGAGCAGCCACGACTAAAAAGAGTGGCCCTACCTCAAATGTTGTTACTGCATGTGCATACTGTATATTACTGTTATACTGTAAGAATAAATAGTTACATTCACATCTTTCTTCCCACCCCTGCTGGAAAAGGCCCCTGAGCCTTCCATGAGCTGAGGGAGAACTGGCAAAGCCAACCACCAGTTTCAAAACTATGCAAAAACTCTGTTTTGGTGCCAGATCCCTGTGACCTTCCTACCACCACCCAGGTGGTACTTCGAGCCAGCTCAGTCCGTACTCAGACCCACAGCACACCAGCCCTCCACAGCTACCAAGGCACATAAGTAGACCCCAAAAGGTATGGGGACTCCAGCAGCTTCATTAAACTTCAGTTAATGCAATAACAGAGAAGGATTCATTTTTCTGCACTGACAGATATTGAAAACACATTCTGAAACTTCAAACGCTTTCACAACACACAACTGTCTGTTTCCAGCCAGCTGTGGTTACAGTCCCAGTAACAATGTCAGAGCCACAGGTGGAGAGCACTGACCAATGACTTAAGCCAATATACGTGGTATCAATGAAGGTGTTGCATAGGTTTTTCTCAGGGAAGCAAAAATCCACAATTTGAAGGGTTCTGGTTAATCCTGTGCTTGCCCTGAATTCAGGAACTCAGGGGCATCAGTTTGAGATGCCATAATTTGTAATAAGCATATTTGACAGTGCCTCAAAATCTTACATAAGACGATGCATGTTTCTATGAGAAGTGTTTTGTTCCTCTTGTAGGCTTTTATCTGGCTAAATCTGCTCAATATATTAATGAAATATAAACTTCAAAGCTGATCTCGCAGTGTTCATTGACCAATAATAGCTGATGCTCAAGTATCCTCTCTTCAATGCACGGTTCTGTTTCCTGTGTAGCACAATACATAACCAAAAGGGATCTGTAATCCATCTTCTTAATATTATCTCTAATAAATTTTTGTTTAATTCATTTACCTACTTATTGGTTATCTGTTTCAAAGAACTCACGTTTAAAATCATGATTTGTGTATAGCTTTCCCCCCACGAAATCCAGCTGCAGCCACTGCCCTTTTGGGAGTTACAAAGTCCAAGACTGCGGTTCTCCCTTCTTATTGGGCAGCTCCTTGTTCACTGTCTCCATAAGCTGTTGATCCTGCACCACATTTCAGAGGTAAAGTTAATCTCATATCAACAGCTCATTCGTATCAGCCCAGAGCATCCATGCAAACAGCCGCCAGCCCTCATTCCCACATCTTCGTGAAGGAACTGCCCCATTCAGTCGTGGTTGTCTTTGGCGTCCCTCCACTGTCAACAGGAAGAGACAGATGCCTCAAGGCAGTTCCTCCAGGAGCTGGCCATGGGCCTGTTGGGAAGAGGACACGGATAGCAGTGCACAGCAGTTCAGTGCCACGTGTTCCAGGTAGACTGCAGGTTAACCACAACGCTGGGTATTGCACAAAGGAATGTGCGTCACAAGTGTCACCCCTGTGAAGGCACTGTGCGTGTGATGTAGCACTTTATCTCGACTGCGTGCGGGCAGCTGGAGTGCCCAGGACTTCCTAAAGACCTGTGATCAGAAGGGGTGAAAGTCACACCAGGACAGGTGGGAGGAACCTGGAGGGGCCTCCCTCTCTCCATTGACTATTGAGGGAACCTCAATTGCTACTTAAGACCAAATACCTGGTTGCAAGTGAGGTGAATTCTCCCCAATGTCACAAGCACACGAACTCGTCACAAGGGTGAGAGCTTGCGGAGAGCCATCTCTTCTGCTATAATTGCCTGCATCCATGCTCTTACCCCCGTAGATGCAAAGTACCTTACTCCTCAGAGAAAGTTAACCTTGCATTTACCACAGTAAGAACTTGTACATGTGCAATTACTGCCAATACACTGTAAAATTATCCCCTAGCTGTCTCATGGTATCTTATTCAGGTGCCCGTACCTTTAATCTTGGTGTCTCCTGGCTCCCAGTTTTGCTAATACACTCCCTCTTTTGCCTGCCACAGTTCACTGAAGCTGTGTACAGGTGTTAGATCCACCTGCACGAACAGCCTGAGGCTTCGGTCTTATCAAGTATAGAAAAACCTGATCCCTGTCTGTGCAATCCTCCACTCTAAATTCCTGCTGGCAGTCACCTGGTCTCTTCACTTCCAGTTACAGGTCTGAGCTAAAGCCCGCTGAGGCTGTGGGAGCCCTTCCATTGATTTCCACGAGCTCTGGATCACTATTCCCTCTCAGCCACATATGTAGACAAATATCTGAACACCTTCACCCAAGTAGTTCAGATAGTCAGAGTACTATTGTATTTATATATGCCTTAAAAAGGAAGACATTTAGAGACATTATTTATTCTATTTCATGATTAAAACCAAGCCACTCCCTTCTATGTGATTGGAAAAGGCTCAGAAGACATCTATTTACCAATTTCCTACAGGTAACATCACCTCCACAGCAATAACTAAATCACCTTCATATTCCTCTCGGGGAAGCCATTAAGCCTAGAAACATGCTGTTTTTGGCAATACAGAAATCAAAGTGGTAGCACAGCAGAGAAGATCTGTGTTAAAGAACAAAAATCCACAGGCTGCTTCAAATATCAACAAGGAACCCTGAAATTTTCTATCAATTTCTTTTCATGGCCTTGTGACATTTTCAACTAAAAACTATATTGCTTAACATCAAGGCACTTTGAGAGAGCTTCAGTTGGAAAAGGTAATTTTTGAGTGAGACTCAGCAGAAAAAGGTAATTTTTCAGAGAGGTTCACTGGAAAAAGGTAATTTCAGAACCAATTGCTGCATTCTTTTGCTGTTATTTTGTCTCTTTTCTAAGTAGCCCTAATGTCATTCATGGGCACACTATGTCAATACATCAGTACCGGCTAAGTCGTTTGTGCAAAGTAAGTTTACAGAAACTGTAGCTTTAGGCTATGTTATTCCAGGACTGTGAAGATCAAACAATGCAATTTCACTTGGAAGTTTCATCAATTTTGCATCAATGTTGATGCCAGAGCAGGGGACCTGCTCACAGAATCATAATTTCATCCTGCTAAAACTTTTGTTTTTGATAGAGAATCTAATTTCATATGATGATAGGTTATGCAGTAATACCTTGTATCCATAATACCAGCCTACCAGAGCCATATTGCTTTGCTGTAAATTGAGGCGAAGGTAGAGAGGAATTTTTAATAGCCGATCTAAACCACATCAATTTATACTGTTTTGGGATACGAAGGGCAAAACCCCCCAGTTTTCAAATGCAGGTGTTATTATATGTTATTTGTACAAGTGGAAGAACAAGAACAACAGAAAGCCCAGAGCTTTCATCTGCTTATTTTCTGAAAGCTTTGGAAAGAGAGTAATGTATTTCAGCTTTAATGGCTTGAAACAAAAATCTCTGAAAATTATCAGGCCCCTCATACACGTATCCTTTGATTGTAGCTCTACAGAGAAATGAAATAACTCTTGCAATGTGAGACGCCAAAGTTGAGGTGTGCAAGAAGAAACATTACAAGGCCTCACATTTTTAAGTAAAATAGCAAGAATGATGGTCAAAGAGTTAATTCCATCCTTTCAGTTATGCCTTCCTGTATGTTGAGTATCAGATTTTCATTCATTTCTTCTTTGCTATCTAAATAAAAAGCCTATTCAGAAGAGTGTATTCAGTGTTTAGCACTTGCACTGGGCATCGCGCTGGGATCCTGCTCACAACACCCACCTTCAGCACCTCTGCAAGTGAGATTTGCCATGGCAGGACCATGCTAACCCAAAGGCCAGGAACTGTCTTCAGTTTTGAACTGCTCAACTTTCCAAAAAGATCTATATTGGCTTCCTGCAGAAACAGGTGCAGGTACATCCCTCAGCTCAGCAGCCACACGCAAGGCAGTAAACCGCTCACTTGTTGGTGAGGAGCTTTTCAGAATGGGGATGAGAGGGATAAATCCACTCCAAAGTCTCACACATCATTTAGAAATTATTGGTTCTATATCTCCTGCTATTTAGGTTCATATACAGCTGTCACAGTGGTTTCCTGGAAGCACACAAACACGGGCTTCCTTACACCGGGAGCTGTCAGGATACAGTATTGTAGTAGTTCAAACCCATTTTTGGAAGTTCAGCCTAGCTAAAGGCCATATTCATGAAAAAGTTATGTAGCATTTATAGATTTTTTTTTTTGAAAACTACTCAGAAACATGTGGATGAACTTTTCAAAGTAAAGTATACGCTTTTCCAATCCATTACACTTCTTTTTTCCCCTGAGCGCCAGCAGCTACCTTTCTGCCACGCTCCCAAGGATACACAGGGCAAAAAGGGGGCAGGAGTCATCTCAAAATCTATTCCCTCCTTCAAACACACGAGCAGTTGTACAATTATTAAAAACAAACCTTCTGAAAAGACCGGTCCATAGTGTAGCCGGCACAGACCTGCTGCAGATCATGCTCTGGGCACTTACAGTACCCGAGTACGGTGCAACTCTTCCCCTATGCTCTGTAAAGAGAAATGCATGCCCAACATGCCCTGCACCATCCTGTCACCAAGCACACAGAGCAAAGTTCAAAACTCTTGCCTAAAAGAAAGAGAAGAGCCTGGAACTCCAGCCGGTGCTTAGGCAGAGGCATACTCCTTTTGTATGCATACATATAATCTGCACCTTAACTGTTTTGGGAAGCATTTTCTGTTGTAGGGCTTGCTCCTTCCTGTGGCAAACAGCTGTAACACTGGGGTTCTTAGCACACGGAGTCTCTTCCTTCTACCCTCGCTTCTACTGTCCTCACATTAGGGCTTCGAGGGAAGGATTGCGATTGCTCGCTTCTTCCAGGACCATTTATATGTCAAAATAGGCTGCGTTCTTCTTTTCCCAGCTGTTGTTTGATTCAGATTACATACCTGTCTGCTTTATTTCTAATTTGAAGGATGACCATGCCTACCAGATCAGAAGAAAAAAATCAAACTTATCATTCCAGGGTAGAATTGAAAAATGCCCATTCAGAGTTTCAAGCAAGGTGGTAATTTCACTAAAAACAAAATAAAAAAATTTGCTTTAAGATGTGGGCTATGGCCTTAAGAGGTAGGAACGTCCTGTGACTTGTTGCTGTTAACACCAATGAGCACGGTGGGTGGCCAGCCTGCCCAAGGTCCACTCTCAAAAAATCCCATCAATAACATGGGTTTATTAGCCGAGCCTAATGCAGAGCAAGGAGAGGTGCCACCAAATGTGGAGCATCCCCATGGCTCCTGCTGCTCTCCATCTCCCCTCCCCTTGGAAAGGACAGCTTTTGCAGAGAAACCTTTCACCACAAAGTGAAATTTCCAGCGAGTGAAAGGGGGGCTTAAGGTTTGTCAGAGCTAAGGAGGATGAGTCTTCTGCACTGTGGGAGCAGCGCTTGCTCGCTCTTTGGGTGGAAGAGCTGCATGACCTCCTGCTGCTGCTCTTGCCTGCATGGGCCAGAGTTGTGCTGTGTATTTGGGTGGTTGCCCATCTATCCGCAGCCCATACCGCACACCAGTCGCTTGGCGGAGAGAACGAACACTGGGAGGACGATTGATTAGCAAGGGAGGGCAAAAGTCTGCAGCACAGACTTAAGGCATTTTATTTTTGCTTTCTGCTTTCTTTTTATCTCCTCTTTCTCATGTGGCTGGCTGGGCTCCCTTTATTCTGCGGCCATGGTGCTGAATGCTGATGAAAATGTGGCATTCATTTTAGGGGCAGTACATGCAGGCTGCGAGTGTCTGACCTTTAGGAGGGAAAACGGGTGGATACTGTAGTTTTACGGCTGAAAGATAGTGATGATTTACCTCTTGACACTTATTTGGGTAAGGGATGTTGATATACATCTAGGCCTAATGTGTATATTCAAGCAGCACAAAGCAGGTGTCCAAGGGAGCAGTAGCACATGTCATTGATAGTTCCTTTGTGTTTTAATGTTGCCCTACTGTTATGAGTTTTTCCTCAAATCCTGATGCTAGTTCTAGGCTGTTGATAATTTGATACTACTCAATCTCAGATGTGATGCTATAAATATAATCCAAAGATGGGGTGATCCTGGGACCAAAACTTTAGGTATTGGTGAAAAGTGCTGTGCTGGTTTTGGCTGAGATAGAGTTATTTTCTTTCTAGAAGCTTGTATAGTGTTATGTTTTGGATTCAGTATAAGAAGAATGTTGATAACACACTGATGGTTTCAGTTGTTGCTAAGTGTTGTTTAGACTAAGTCAAGGATTTTTCAGCTTCTCATGCCCAGCCAGCAGGAAGGCTGGAGGGGCACAAGAACTTGGGAGGGGACACAGCCAGGACAGCTGACCCAAACTGGCCAAAGGGGTATTCCATACCATGTGATGTCATACCCAGTATATAAACTGGGGGAGTTGGCCTGTGGGGATCGCTGCTCAGGAACTAACTGGGCATCGGTTGGTGAGTGGTGAGCAACTGCATTGTGCATCACTTGTTTTGTATATTCCAATCCTTTTATTATTATTGTCATTTTACTACTGTTATTATTATCGTTATTAGTTTCTTCCTTTTTGTCCTATTAAACTGTTCTCATCTCAACCCTCAAGTTTCACCTTTTTCCTTCTGATTCTCTCCCCCATCCCACTGGGTCGGGGGGAAGCGAGTGAGTGGTTGCGTGGTGCTTAGTTTCCGGCTGGGGTTAAACCACGACAAGTGCCTATCAGGAGTATGTGCTGAAAGTTTCTCCAAACTGACCAGCGCTGGTGTCGTGGTTTAAGTCCAGCCAGCAACTAAGCACCATGCAGCCGCTCGCTCGCTCGTCTCTGCAGTGGGATGGGGAAGAGAAAATATAACCAAAGGCTTGTGGGTCAAGACAAGGACAGGGAAGGATCACCCACCAATTATGGTCATGGGCAAAACAGACTTGACTTAGAAAAAACCCCCTCAATTTAATTTGTTACCAATCAAATCAGAGCACGATAATGAGAAATAAAACCAAATCTTAAAAACATCTTCCTCCCACCCCTCCCTCCTCACTGGCTCAACTCCACTCCCGGTTTTTCTCCACCTCCTCCTCCCGCAGCGGCACAGGGGGATGGGGAATGGGGGTTGCTGTCAGTTCATCGCATGTTGTCTCTGCCGCTCCTTCCTCCTCAGGGGGAGGACTCCTCACACTCTTCCCCTGCTCCAGCGTGGGGTCCCTCCCACGGGAGACAGTCCTCCACAAACTTCTCCAATGTAGGTCCTTCCCATGGGCTGCAGTTCTTCACCAACTGCTCCAGCTTGGGTCCTTCCCACAGGCTGCAGTCCTTCAGGCACAGACTGCTCCAGTGCGGGCTTTCCCATGGACTCCCGGCCATCTTGGGGGGCATCCACCTGCTCCAGCATGGGGTCCTCCCTGGGCTGCAGGTGGGCATCTGCTCCTCTGCTCACCTCCATGGGCTTTGGGGGGACAGCCTGCCACCTCACCACGGGCTGCAGGGGCATCCCCTCCTCCGGTGCACCTCCTCCCCCTCCTTCTTCACTGACCTTGGTGTCTGCATAGGTGTTCCTCTCACATTCCGATCCCCTCCCCTGCTGCAGGTTTTCCCTTCTTAAATCTGTTCTCCCAGAGGCGCTACCACTGTCACTGCTGCAGTCGGCCTTGGCCAGTGGCAGGTCCGACTTGGAGCTGGGGAAGCTTCTAGCAGCTTCTCACAGGAGCCCCCCCTGCGGCCCCTCCCCCGCTACCAAAACTCTGCCACACGAACCCAAAACAGCTGGAGACCCTCATCTCTTGGGTCACAGTAGGAGTCCCAGGCTTGGTTGTTCCTCAGAATATGCCATGTCGGATCACACAACAGGGTTTTTGCCATCTCAGCACGAAATGAGCCTCCAGCGACATCTCCTATTAATACCTTCCTAATCAACATAAACAAGTGTGCAAAAACGTAGAGCAAGACTTTCCAGACTGGCAGTGCTAGGCCTGCCTAGGTCAGTAACTAGTCTTTGACAGCCATTAACAGAGAGCACTTAGAGGAAGCCAACATGCCAACATCAACGTGCCCCAAAAGGCTGATTTTTGCAGAAGTGGTAAGCACGGAGACATGACGCATCCAACATGCCACTCACTTTTGAAATCTTAAATAGAGAAAGGATGCAGTTTAGATCAAATCTAGATGAAAATGACCACTTCATGGAATTTGAAATTTTATATTATATGTGCAAGTACCTTTACTATAAATAATAGACATGTACACGTATGTGTATATGTATATACCCATGTGTATATGTATGTACATACACACTTATGTGTGTAAGTATATATATACACACATGGTCTCAATAAATCCCATCAGTAACAGGGTTTTATTAACAGACCCTAATGCAGAGCAGGGAAAGATGCCTATAATATGTATATCTAATATATATATATAGATATATATATAAGGTGTCTATAATTTTTAAAAATATATATATATTGTGTATATATGTAAGGGGTGAGGTGGGGTGGGGAGAGAGAAAGAGAGTGTGAGAGAGAGATTATATTGGAAATGCAAACAGACCACCAGCCCAGGGGGTGAGAGATGCTCCCATTACTTATCTGGAATATGCTGATGGCCTCAGCCCAAGTCCTGACAGACATGTCTGCCACGTCACTTCAGTGGCAAGGCTTGTCACAAATTGAGGGCATATTTGCTCGCAGACAGCAAATAACACCAAAGACCGAATGGCTACGGAAGCATTCTTACCCTGGCTATTAATTTAGGGTCTCTGGTATGTCCCAGGTCCATTGGCAACAAGGACTATCGAACTAGCATCTGTCAAACCAAACACTAATTGCACTGAGAAAAATGGAAAAAATATAATTTGCAGGTTTTGTCATGTGGCAAAGTACAGTATGATGAACTGGCTGAGAAATATTCGCTTTTGGTTTCTGCTTCCCATGGAAAGCACATTCCATTAACATTTATGTTTATAATTATCCTGCAATTTTATTTAGGTTCAGTTGAACAGAGGCAAAACATGGCACTTTTCTCACAGATCCGAGCAGCTGATGGGCAAAGGTTAATTTGTCAGTACATGGACACATTAGCTTGTCACATCTGTTATTAATTGCAAACAGATATATTAGTCTAATTAAACATTGCGAAGGACTGACCTAAATTGTTCAATGGTCTGTAGCTACATATATTCTGCTATTAACACACTTCATGTTTCATGTTTAGCTTTTGCTTACTGATGAGAAGTAGCATTCTTAATTGTAAAGCTAGTTATGTGTCTTGCAGTCACCACTTACTGCTGGTACAGTTAATGTGCTCCAAATGTAAAAATAAAACACATGTGACACAGCCATGTGAATTTTCTGTCAAATAGCAGCCATTCCTCCTCTGTCATCTCCATTGCTCGCCTTCCTAAATGATTATTTTCCTTGGCAGCTGTCTAAGTGGCTTGTCGCAGTCTAATTTCAAAACTCATTATTAGGACAAACAGTTGCAGCGCATCAATAGCCCATCAGGATTAATTAAACTGGGAATCAGCAGCTGACTGTTAATCAGATCATTTGCAGTTGATCAGTGTAGGGACTATCATCAAGATATTACTGTAGTCATTTTTTATTATGTGTCCACAGCTTGTAACAAACCCAGTAACAACTTGATACAAAATATTTGTCTTGCAAACAGCAGCTTCTTAGCAAGTGTTGGGCAGTGCAATTACTGCTTCAAACAAGATAAGCTCCAAACTGTACATTCATGACCTGATTCACTTTGTCCTACTGGCTTTAGATGCTCCATTGCACGGAAATAAGCAAACCTCTCCTTTGGAGGAAGCGTATTTGGTTTTAACGCGCAAGACGCTCAGTGCGTTACATCCTCTACTTTTGGTCTCACTTTGCTAAAGCACAGTTTCCTGAAAGTACACGGAAGGGATTTTTTTATCCTAACACTGCTATTTCTATCATAATTCTCTAGAAGAAAATATATTTAAAATGCTGAAGAACTGTATCTGCACATATCATTTGTGACCAACATAATTTGTTACAACGACACGCAAGACCTAGGAAATCTGAAAATCACTAGTGAAAGAACAACTACAGAGAGAAAGATGGTTCGATTAATTTCCATAACACAAAATCATTCTTCATAAAGAAAATTAGCAGATATGTTTCCTAAGGACATATTTTGCCTAAGTACTTCTCAGACAAGTACCTCATTTTTAACTTAAAATGGCAATAATTAAAAAAAAATTCATTTTTATATAAAAAGACTATGATCTGACGTGATTTGAAAACTACCTTTAGCTTGTAGAGTGGCTTTTCACAAAGAGAGCTGGTACTTCTGGGAACGGCTCCTTATTTACTCTTTGGAGGAAACCCAAACACAAGTGAGAAGCTGGCAAAGGGCAGACACACAGGGAAGTTTATTCCTGATGGAAATGTCAAAGGAGGTTTCTGTATCGGTTTCTTCTGTTGTGTGGACAGACAGATAGGGGACCACAGCAGCTAATGAAAGATCATCTGAAGGAGTAAAGAAAGAAAGAACATAATTCAAAGCAAGTCTGCATCACAGAGGGTATAAAACATAAGGATGAAAACTTCCAACTTCATCATCACGTAAACAGAGAGTCAGAGTGGAAGTGATATATTTGCTCTTCCTTGCACTCATGGGAGGCAAGAAACAACCATATATTTATCCACTATACATATGGTTATTAATAATAAACAGTAACAAAATGATAGACTATGGGATTTGTGGGAGTCCACAGAAAAAGAAATCCAGTCAAGGTGAACTTCCTGAGGAAAGTCAGTCCCCCAGATAGGGCAGGAGGAGGCATCACTTTTGATACATGTCTACATGAAAACAAACAAGGAGGTACGAAATGCTGCATGTCTATGTGCACTATACCCACGAATGTGTTTTAAACAAGCAGCATATCAACCAGCAAGCTTTCTTGTTCTTATCTCTGCAGCCCTGATGGAGTTGAAGAGATATGCAAATTCCTCTGCATATTATTTTTGATGATCAGTGGCTACTTTGAGGTGATGCCCCTGTGCCCTACAGGTCCTGGAGGGCTCCAAAGAGCTACTTGGATTTGCTTTGGGCCATCTTTATGTCAAGGTCGGTTGCCCCAGAAGAAGATGAAACAGCACAAACCAAACCAAACCTCCACCGCTAACAAGTTTTACACTGAACACAGAGCCTGATGGGACCCTCAGGCCTCCTCCTCCGCCCGGCTGGTGGCTCACCACGTTTCCAGGGCTCCAGCGGTCCTTCCCAGCCCATGCCCCGTGCAGGGTCCCTGCCTGGATTTCATCCCCTGTAGTAGCCAAGACGAGAGAACAGCCAAAAACTGACTCCCAGTGGTCAAGATCCCCGCCCCGGGCCCTGAGGAGAAGGGCAGTGGGTGCTTTCCCCAGAAAATGGTGCAATTGGAGCGTGTTGTAAAGGCTTCAGCCTTTTCCGGTAAACTGCATTTCTGCACTTTCATCAGCATTTTTCCTGTTGCAGAACAAAGCCAGGGGAGAAGTCTATCCAGGACCCAAACGTCTACTCGGGGCAGCGATGCTAATTTTAATATGTGCCTGGTGGCTTCATTATCTGAGATTACAAAGACGGTTAAGTAAAATGACATACTTTATGTTGTTTAGCCAACAGAAAATACCCCTTGGTGCGAGGAGTGTAAGGAATGTGTCATTCCACAGTATGTTAAGGCAGAAATAAGAAGCTAGTATTAGAAGAGGGAAAATCCCAGCCCTGCTGTTTCTTGCCACCCTATCAGCCTCGCTGCCCTAGGCAGGAGCTGTGTTTGCTCACACTGCAGGGCTGCCCCCAGACAAAGTGCACGTAAGCGGCTTATAACACACATGCCCCGGGCACTGCGGTTTAGGTGACAATGAGGTCAATTCTTTACATTACGGATTTAGATAAGGCTCAGTTTCTGACTTCTCCTGCCGTACTAGAATTAGAGTTGTTCACTATTAGGAGACATATTGGGAAATGTGTGTCTTCCTTTAAAGTATATGACATGCCTCTTCTCCTTGACGATAATTGCTGGAGAAGCTGTGGAGGCCATGGTGACTAATGCTATGCCCATATGTTCTGGATGCAGCCAGTAGCACAATAATTTTTTGTGGGCAATCTTTGATCAGCTTCTGACACTGATGAGATGGAAATTAAATTTTACATGCTCTAATGGCACTGTCTGGAGACCGCATAGTGGAATTACAAAAAGAGACCCAGCGCAAGGAAACGTACAGAATCTGCCTTTCTGCAGCCTGCTAGAACTTGCTGGCTGCTAAAATGCTTGTAAGGTAGAAGGGACTGACTCCTGCCCCTGTTCCAGTCAAGTACTCCAAATGTATTCCAGACACTGACATACGAGAGAAATACACAACAAAAAAGAGATACGGCCATATGGTTTACCTTTAATGATTGGCCATGTAAGTAATGTCCATCTGGAGACGGAAAGCCATCAAGTCTGTGCATGATGGTTTATGTTGCTTTAGAAGCAGCCACATATTTTGGATTACTTCTGGATCTGCGGGTATGATTCAGGAATCTGGGTGTCTCATACTGCTGCTATGACACACAAACACCCATGTACAGCAAGCCTTTTTCATGGAGAACTGTGTGGCACTGCGTTCCTTTAAGATAGAGGAAGGTGTCCCATAGTCTACAGACAGCCGAATGGAGTCTGCTCTGAGAAGCTGTGTGTGTGCACCGGCCAGCAGCCCTGCAGCTTGCTGTTGTTTCTGTGGTTGCCAC
Organism: Buteo buteo; assembly: GCF_964188355.1. NCBI lineage: Eukaryota > Metazoa > Chordata > Aves > Accipitriformes > Accipitridae > Buteo > Buteo buteo. The sequence goes on from NC_134180.1 coordinate 26,506,979, forward strand.
CACTGAACTTGCCACCCAGCCCTTCACCGCACGCCTGCTGGAGCCATTTCTGAAGCAGAGCAACTCTGCCACCATGAAGGGTGGAAGCATTCAAAACCAAAGTGCCTTTGTGGATCTATGCAAAGTCTTAGAATGCAACACCATTTGCAGTATTTCTGATGGATCTTACAGTTATTTGGTCCTTTTATCTCCTCCAGGCCAGGTCTCAAGTGGACAGGATTTGGAAGACTAGATAGCCCATTCGAGGGAAGTGTTCAGTGATACCAAAGAGAGACTAAGATACATTGCCAAGGAACAATTCCTTTTTTCACTCCTGGACTCTACACTTGTGTTACAGGGTTTTCCCTGGCCTGTTTTCCTGGGGCTAGTGCAAGCAAGATATTGTCATCCTACTGAGGTTGCTGCTAATGAGAACACCTGGCTACCAGAGCAGCTAGCAGAAAACCACTGGCTAATCAGCTACACGGCAGACCTCCTCCTCACTCAGAGACAGCCTGACTTGGTTGTGTGATATAGAGAAAATGCTACTGAGTCCTAAAAATGTAAGGAAAAGAGAAGTAGACCATCTTCTCTAAATTCCTGCACTAAGGCAGGATCTGGTATGCTTAGGTGATCTCTCAAAGATGTCTTTCTGTTCCTTTGGTGTCTATACTTAAGATATGGTTTGCCCTTAGTGAATGGCTTCATTTTGGAGAACAGCCAGGGATAGCCAGGCCCCAGACTAGGCCAAAGACCTAGCATCTTCATCCCCCAAAATGCAAAGCACATCATGCTATACCCTGCTGTCACGTCTCGCCACGATGGAGAGTAATGTTATCCAGGTAATTCAGCTGGTGGTGGGTCTGAAAAGTGGTGTTGGCTCCCCAGATACCAAATCTTTTGATATTGACTTTAGGAATAAAATCTGCTTGTCCAAAAAAGGTGCACCAGTGTTAACAACAATACCTTACTGAAATCCAAAAGAGAGTTAGGCAGGCAAACCTGAGGCTATCATCCATCTCACAGCCCAGCAGGGACTAACACACTGTTGGCAGCGTCCCGGAGACCAGAGCACCCTGCCTGCAGCGTGGGAGACCTGGCCCTGGTCTTCCCCATACTGGAAGCATGGAGCCAAATGTTCCTCCACGCTGCCCCTCTCTCTGCCACCCCCTTTTCCCAGAGGAGATCCGTGTTCCCACGGTGCAAAACAAGATTTTGGGAATCCCACTGAGTTATGTAGCATAGGGACCCCCCCCCCCCCCCATCTAATTCAGCTGTACCCATCTTATCTCCAATGAGCAGCTAATAAAGATACCTTAATCACAGTCACTTATCAGAAACATGGAGATTTTAACCTAAGCTCTATAATTGTAAGCATTTCTGAAAAGCAATTTTTTTAGAACTTTGCTAGAGACCCACCTTTGTAGGAGAAAATGCTTGCAAACACATAGTTACAACTCACCAGGCTCTTCAGGCGAGGTACACGCTCCTCTCTGGGGGTCGGCATCACCTTGCAATTTCTGGGTTTCCTGGGCTTGCTTGGTTTCCAGGCTCCTTGGAAGTCTCCACTGGACACTTGATACCACACAGCCTTGTGCAGTGACAAAGTCCTGGCCAGACCCTGCTACGTGGAGAGTAGCCCTCACTGGGGCTGCTCCCAACATGCTTACAGTGGGACCTGACATGCCAGACCCTCAGCTGATACGCATTAACACAGCACAGCAAAGCCACAAAAGCAATACCAGATGACCTGGGTGAAGGATTTCACACAATGCCTAGCATCAAACAAAAGCCTTAGGTGACTAATACTGAAAAAAAAAATCTACTAAAAATAATCAAACTGCAAAACTCTTCTTTTTAGGCTATTTTCAGTCTGGTTCTTAGTACAGTCTTGCAGTTTCCCCATTCCCAGTTCAAATGGTAACAAGCTTGGGGTAGGGATTACTGCAGATCTGCAAACCAGAAAAGGATCATGGGCTGCAAAGAGAAGACCCAGCCCATTGCCAAGAGAGGAGTATGGGTAGAGGACAGCACAAATGAAAATGGCCTTACAGCTGAAAGGGAGCAAAACCAAATCAAACATCAAACATTCAGAGATCAATCGTGAGAGAAGCTGGACAGCTGGTAAATCAGTTCACCCCTGTGGGTCTATTGCTTCTGAATTAGTTGGGATACTTGGATCTAAATTAGCAGGCAAGGTTGAACACTGGCGCTGTCTGTGGGGGGATGCTCTGTGCTGAGCAGCACTGGGGACTCATGGGGAAAAGCTCCGTGGCCGGCCGGCCGGCCGAGTGGGTGCTCAGTGTGGCTGCTGCTGGCAATGCTTGGCCACGCTCTTGCGATGGCTTGGTAAGGGCTCACCCAGATGATGGCACTGCCAAGGGGAAGTACAGCAAGGCGATGCCAAGCCAGATAAATGTTCTGCCTCACCTGTGTGTGGGTAATTGAAGTTAAAGTGTAAAACCTGGTCTATTACTGACCTTTTTAAACGTCTCCATCCTGCCCTTCCACCACAGCAGGCTGGTGGCCCCTCACTGTGGAAATAACATTTTTGTGACAGCTTTACAGTATGGTTATGATCAGGCAAATGACTGGAAATTAGGTACCTATTTACCTGTAGGTGTCCAACTCCTACATACTTGTCCTGGTTTTGGCTGGGATGGAGTTAATTTTCTTCCAAGTAGCTGGTATAGTGCTGTGTTTTGGATTTAGTGTAAGAATGTTGATAACACACTGATGTTTTCAGTTGTTGCTAAGTAGTGTTTAGACTAAGTCAAGGCTTTTTCAGCTTCTCATGCCCAGCTAGCAAGAAGGCTGGTGTCATGGTTTAACCCCAGCCAGCAACTAAGCACCACGCAGCCGCTCACTCACTCCCCCCCCACCCAGTGGGATGGGGGAGAAAATCGGGAAAAAGAAGTGAAACTCATGGGTTGAGATAAGAACGGTTTAATAGAACAGAAAAGAAGAAACTAATAATGATAATGATAACACTAATAAAATGACAACAGCAATAATAAAAGGACTGGAATGTACAAATGATGCGCAGGGCAATTGCTCACCACCCGCCGACCGACACCCAGCCAGTCCCCGAGCGGCGATTCCCTGCCCCCACTCCCCAGTTCCTAAACTAGATGGGACGTCCCATGGTATGGAATACACCATTGGCCGGTTTGGGTCAGGTGCCCTGGCTGTGTCCTGTGTCAACTTCTTGTGCCCCTCCAGCTTTCTCGCTGGCTGGGCATGAGAAGCTGAAAAATCCTTGACTATAGTCTAAACACTACTGAGCAACAACTGAAAACTTCAGTGTTATCAACATTCTTCGCATACTGAACTCAAAACATAGCACTGTACCAGCTACTAGGAAGACAGTTCACTCTATCCCAGCTGAAACCAGGACAGCTGGAGGGACACAAGAAGCTGGGAGGGGACACAGCCAGGGCAGCTGACCCAAACTGGCCAAAGGGGTAT